>NW_003303728.1:2176939-2182277 GCF_000142945.1 Phytophthora infestans T30-4
TTCTCAAGGTCAGTTGAGTCATCTTGGCTGAAAGTCGCAAGCGTTAGGGAGCGTCGCTGAATCGCATCCAGGAAATGATCTACGATCCGGATGAAGACTCGGTAGATGTTTTGTCACGTGGAGCAGAGCGTCAAGTACATGTACTGTCAGGCAGCGAGTCTTCAAAGTGGAAAACTTCCGAAATTTTCGTGGTTGATTACAGCTCACCAGAGTGCGATTATAGTAATATGGCAGTGATGACTATTCGACAGACGAAAGCCAAGAAACGCGTCAGGTGTGCAGATGAACACTCGGAGGGGGTCGCAAAAGCTCAAGAACAGCATGAAGTACGACGAGAGACGTCCACCGAAGATTCAATCGGCGAAGCTTTGCCAGACCATCCTCACAAAACTGTACCAGCGGCATTTCCCGATGCGGAAGATGTTGACCCGGTGGCAACAGACGGATAATGGTGGCACAAGACGAGGAGCAGAAATGGTATAATATCAGGAAGGTGCTTCTGGGCGAAGCAGAAGAGCTGATTTACAAAGAAGCTCGAGATGCCTGGAAGTATGCTGACCGGTTCGTGTTATCAGTAGACGGCGTGCTTCACTATCTTGGATTGAATCGTCGGTACGACCCCGGCTGGCAAGAGGAGACCAAGCTGCGGCTTGAAGTACCGACAACGATGATTTAAGAGGTCTTGCAGAACTGTCACGACTCGCTGGAAGGTGGACATCAAGGTGGGGTTAGAACGTTCCATCGCGTTAAGTCCGATTATTATTGGATCGGCCTGTACGCTGACGTGGAGAAGCACGTGAAGTCATGACCGGACTGCAGCTCGATTAAAAGCCGTCCGCAGCTTCGTGGATACGCGCCTGGCAACGTACTAGCCGAACGACCTTTCCAGATCGTCTCGATGGATTTTGTAATCCCACTACCGAAATCCCGCAGGGGCAACACGGCGTTGCTCATATTTCAGTGCTCGTTCACGGGATTCGTTATTCCCAAAGCTATGTCAGATACAACGGCACTGAGTGTTGCTCAAGGGTTCGAAGAATGTGTGTACCGACGGTTCGGAGCCCATCATTGATAAGGCACGAGCGTGACCCACGCTTCATGAGCGAGGTGTTCCAAGCATTTGCAGAGATGATGCAGTCAAGATCACGAGCGACTTTGAGCTATCGACCACAGGCTAATGGACAACAGGAACGCTCGGTGAAGTCGGTGATAGATTCCGTACGGATGTACGCGGAAGACCCTCTACAGCAAGATTAGAACGAAATCGCAGAGAAGCTGGTGTTCGCTATTAATGCTTCTCGGGACACTACGAGAAAAGAAACACCGTTCTACCTCGTTCACGGTTGGGATGCGCAGTCGACGTTGCGGGCGATGTCGTCGTCACTCAAACGAGGACCCGGTAAGCAGTCTGACGCGCTGGCGTGGCGGCGTGAGATCAATCGACAACATGAGGTCGCCCTCACTATGGCCAAAGATTATCAGGCTGTAGAAAAGGAGCGACGGGCTAAAAAGCATAATGATGCCCTGCGGCGACTGGAAAAAGCCGCTGTACCTCAACCTTGTGGAAACGAGCACTCGGTGGACCCACCAGAAGCTTCAGAAGAGATAGATTATCCTGCAAGAGCCCCACCGAGATCTCTTTTTGAAATTGGGAGCCGGGCGTGGGTTGTACATGGGACGCGTCAACCGGGCTTGACGAAGAAATTAGCTCATCGATGGCATGGACCTTTTCGGAACAAGCGCAAGGTGGAAGAGTTTGCGTACGAGCTGGAACTGCCAGACGGAAGTGGGTATCGCTTCTACCTAGTGGTGCGTGTGTCGAGACTTAAGGCTGTCAGCGAATTCAACAGTCGACCGAACACTCGGTTGGTATTAGACGCAACTAATGAAGCAAGACTCGATTTCGACGAGGAGCTGTTGCCTAAAGACAGCTGGGAACCAGATCAAGTCGCCGGCAAATATGAAGTCGAGGCCATCTTCGACGATAGAACACCACTGTCGACGAGCACGGAGCGTGCTGTACGCGAGTTCAAAGTCAAGTGGGTTGGTTATGAAGATCCATCTTGGGAACCAGCATCCAACTTGTCATGTGGAGGTCTGCTGTACAACTATTTGCGAGCCAAGAAGAGAGAGAATCGGCTGCAGATGGCGCAAGTGGCGGACGAGGACTAGCGTGACTGGATCACGTGTGAACTGTCCACAAGGCGATGCAGCATGTGGTAACAGACGAAAAACGTTAAGGGAAATCATCAATTTAGGGCCGCCCTGAAAAAAAGTCACATAACTCGGCAACTATTTGCACAGGGACACAAAGCGAGACAGTGTCCGAAAGCTTGTAATCTGATTTTTTTATCGTATTTTTTGCGGCCAATGACCAATAGCATTGATCGTTCAGGACACGGCAGCAGAAATTTTTGTGGCATCAGTTCAGGGCCGCATTTAACCTTAACTTCAGTATTAAAATGTTCAGCTGGTGAAAATTTCAAGCCCATTCAAGCCTAGAGTTTGATCACCCTTTCTTTTTATGTTGATAAAATTATGGAGGATACATAATTATGCAAGAATAATCAAACGTCTGTCATTACCAAAACAAAATCAGAAACGTCAAGTGCTGACAGCTCAGTCGTTTAGACGCTAGCTTATTGAGGGCCCATTATGGGAGCAGGGGTGTCGCGGGTTCGAGTCTACTCGTTGCCGTTAATTCTCCGCACTGAAAAGGTAAGTTATCAATTCTTAAACATTGTGTAAAAATTGCAACTAACCTTTTTGTTGATTAGCTACACTACGACGGAATCGACAATATGTTGGGCTGCGCTCGTTTCTTGAGGGACTCCATCGTCTTTGCCTTCGGTGGCGACTGCAGATTTTCTGCGCGACTTAGTACGTGTTCTGCTGCTGGTGGCCCAAGCCATATTTGCAGGCTTTATTGCGTTGGGTTTGTCAATCGAATAACAGCCCTCATCGTCCTCGTCAACAACCTCCTTTATCAGATTGCAGAGTTTCACTTTTAGTGTCGCATTAACTGCAAGTTGCAGTCTGCAACGTCCAGTGGCTGCAATAGGTGGGTGGCGTTGGGCGGAAGCATGTCCTCTCAAGTATCTTGGTTTGCGCCGCGACCTCGGGAACCGCCGCACCGCTGAGTAGTTTTGCCACAATGGCAGTCTTGGTGTCAGTAGAGTAAGTGTGGCGAGTCTTAGACATGGCTTGGGTCGGACAAATAAGAAGTGAAGCGTTTGTTTTCTTCTTGCAAATGTTTGAACGGAGTGGATGGCGCTCAACAACCTCATTTGGTTGGAGGAGCTGAATAAACCAATATGGCGCCAAGACTTCACCCCTTCTGCAAATTAAAATTTTAAAGGTATTCGTACTTAGCTTATTATAACCAATAGTTTCCAAGCTCAATGGAGTACTGTATATGATTGGCAGTAACTTATGCGGCCCTAAACTGGTTCGCGGCCCTAAATTGATGATTTTCCTTACTGCAACAACAAATTGTATATGCATTTGAAGAACAACATGAACATGATTACGCTGTGGAAGTGGATTAAGAATAAGAAAACATGAATGCCGACCGGGGAAGCGACCACTGAAACCGAACCTCGCTGGATCATTCAACAGTTAGCGGAGACGCTGGAGAACGTCGTGGAACATGCAGCGAGGATTCAAAGCGATTCCCATTGCCTGGGAGCGGTAGTCAAGAGTGCCAACGAAGTTGAGTCCTCACTCTCCTTCTCCTCTTCATCGGGAACCTGAACCTCAGCAGCTGGAGCCGCAGCCGGACCTGCGCATCCTCGGCATCAGCTTCAACGGGAGCAGCGATCAGAGCGGGACGTGGAGTAACCGGTGGCGAGTCAAACAACGAACGCCAGGTCGGAATAAATTCATTAGCAATTAGAGACGGATCAACAAGCTTTCTTCGGTACACATCCACGAAACGCGTACCACGAGGATTGAAGAGCTCCGGGTCACACTGGCACGGGAAGTAAGAGGTGTTGTACGGGTGCTGATGCGGCGCGTTCATCCATCCAGTACGTGAGGGCTGACGAGAGTCGAGATACGGAACTTCGGAAAGCCAGTCAGATGTCCGAGGTGCGAACGACAATTTCTCGATCGGGTACCATGGCTTCGACGGCTCCAAAAGCAACTGAACGGCGTGTCGGAAGTACCAGAAGAAACCGAGTCACGACTCTAAGCCATGTACTTTTCTCGGTACTTGTTATGGAGACGATCGGCACGACGGTCGCGCTCACTGAAGAGCTTCTTCAACAGAGCTCTCAGTTCCTTCAAGAGCTCCTTGTCGTGGCCGACCTTCTTGGCTTCTTCGACGAGACCTCGCTCAATGCCAGCCAACGGAAGCTAGTGGAGACGCTCCCATAACGCGAATTCGAGGTCACCCTGCTTGCCGCCGTCACCCCGAAGGTTTCACCAGATCATCTTGAGACGAGTCTCAATTGGAGCACATTTGGAAATGTGGATGCTTGGATCGAAGTCGACGGTGTCAAAGAGACACGCTTGAAGAGGGTAAAGCTTCCGAAGTTGCAGGTACGGATGATGAGGATGCGAATAGTCAAAGTACGCTAGGAGACCCCCAACGTAGTACGGACGATCACCTCACCAGTTGGTTCGGGAAGGGTCATGCTCAAGCGTCGTTCGAAACACTTATTGGTACCTGCGTCAGTAAACTCCATGTCCAAGTACGAAAGAACCTACGGTGGCAAGGTGGACGAGGCCGGCACCGTAGGGCGAGCGCCAGGCAACACGCGGTGAGTCAACGGTTCTACCGACGATGTACCACAACGACGCGGCACCGAAGTGTAGGTGGCCGTGATCTGGCGCCCAGGTCCAACATCGAGCGTCCGAGAGAACGGACGAGGAGACGCCGGAGCAGGAGGCGAAGATGGTGGTGCTTGGTGGCTTGACGATGACAAAGGCGGCGGACCACCAACTATGATCGGGCAAGTGACCATCGGCGAAGGATTTGGCCGAAGAGGAGTCAGAGACCGAGCAGGGCCAAGACCGCTCCAGTTGCCGTCGAAATCTTCAACATCTTCGTCATCAGCTGTGCTTGAATGATCGGCAGGCAACGGAACATCACTGCCGCCACTTGTACCATCAGGGGAGTCATTCACCGAAAGTTCATCGGCATCCACGTCATCTCCACGATCGTCATCAGCATTTCCATCGTCATCAATCTCCATCGAGAAATCGGCTGAAGAAGCACTTGGCGCGGCAGCTGTTGGAACAGTCGGAGCCGGCTTTGAAGACACGGAGGCTGGTGGAGCAGCTTCAACAGGGGCAGGCCCTGCTGTAGAAACCACCCCCGAGACTTCAACTGTCT
>NW_003303728.1:2182756-2195386 GCF_000142945.1 Phytophthora infestans T30-4
CACCCTAGGGGCTCTCAACTCTCAAGATCCCGTCACACGTGAGGCGGCAAGTACGACTTAAAGGACAACACAAAGGCAAGGGAACACACCCGCAAGGCAACCCCACGGCCAGATCCACGATCTAGGCCCCGGATCCATAAGCTCGAATATTCGCTTAGGATACGGAACCATCCACGGACGCAGAGTGAAGATTTTCCACTGCTGCTCCACCCCATCCCCACGTCTCGCCAAGACACTCAAGCTTCACCACTTGAACTCTTCGGAAGTTACCGAGAGAGCAGATCCCGCCCTACCGACGGGTACACAAGGTGAGGAAAGTTCAGCAGAACACGGATCATCGGGGGACCCCCTCCGTTAGTCGGTGTCTGGGCGCAGTTGGTAAGTTGGATCTGGCAATCTCGCAGATTTTGCTGATCCCGCTACACCACAGTTGCCTCACCGAGTGTTATCTGGTACTCGCCCTACGGTGCCGGCTTCGTCCACCCTGCCACCGTGGGTTCTTCCGTATGTGGACATGGAGTTTACCGATGCAGGCGCCAAGACGTGTTTCGAGCGACTCTTGAGCTTAACGCTTCCTGAACCAGCTGGTGAGGTGACCGTGCGTACAACGTTGGAGGGTCTCCAAGCGTTCTTTAAGTCTGTTCGGTGTTCGGGCCGATCGATGACTTGTATACTTCGCGTTCACGGTCCAGCTTCTTGTTCAAGGTAGCGATAAACGCGTCCCGAGCTTGGACATCGCAGTGCAGACGGTTCAAGTCTTCTGAATGTTGCGCCATGGTAGCCTGAACACTCGCGAGCATGGCATCGTTCTTGGCGTTCGACTCGCGGAAATCTTGACCTCCTTGCGAAGAGCTTGGACTTCGGCGTTGGCAGCCTTGAGGTACGCCTCCACGTTCTCCCGAGCTATGATTTCGAGTGCCACCTGTAGCACGTTCAGGAATGCGGGAAGCGTAGAAGACGAAAGCCTCTGTTTGAAAGGTAAAGCGGAAAGTGAATTGAAAGTTAGCACGCTCCTAGTTAGCTTCCCACTACCACTAACCTACGATCCTTGTTTCATACGCAGGTGCTGGTGTCATCCGAAGCCGTCCGTCGTTGCATGTGATGGCACCAGTCACGAAATATTCATGCAAGCTCATCCTCATGGTCGCGGAGGAACTCAGCCCTTCGTTGGGGCTGGCACTTAAATCAGTCATCCCACTTGAGCATTCCATCTCCTTGATCTCCAGCAGCTTCTCCGTTGGAGCTGCTGTTGCCACGACATCGTCACCCAAAGTCCATGGCGAGATCTCGGATATCCAACAGCCTCCCCCGAGAGCTACGCCGTTTGGACAACACGGTGCCGCAGCCGTAGCCACTCGAATAGCACGCATTGCAGTGGCTTGGTGAAGATGTCGGCAAGTTGCTCTTGCGTGGGGCAATACCTTACCACCACGTCACCCTTCGCGATAACATCACGAATGAAGTGAAACTTGATGTTGATATGCTTGCTTCGCTGCGTGATTATCTCATTCTCCATAACCTTGATGACTGACTGATTGTCCACGAGCGGAAAAGCCGCTTGGTTCTGTGTCCACAGACCAAGCTCAACCATCAGCTTCCTGATCCAGATGCAGTCTTTCACTGCCATCGCCGCCGCCACATACTCTGGCTCCATGGTCGAGAGTGCGACCGAGTTATGCTTTTTCAAATGCCACTCGATCGGCATGCCGTTTAGCAACCACCGCACCGGAGGCAGATTTGGCGTCTCGGTTGTCGCCAGCCCAATCGGCATCGGCGAAGATTGTAGTCTGAAACGTCGTCGCCGCGTTAGTATCAGGCTGAAAGAACAGACCGTAGTCCATGGTGCCACGCAGGTAGCGCAGGATGCGCTTAACACCAACCCAAAGTCCTTCACAAGGGCGTGCCACGAAGCGCTCGAAGTAGCTCACAGTCGTCATAATGTCTGGGCGGGTGCAGTTCGAGATCCACAACAGCGAACCCACAGCCTTGCGCATGACGCTGCTGCGGTCCGTGATAACGTTGTCGTCGTACTGGCGCATGGTGTCCATGGGGGTTGCCATTGCCTTGCAGTCTGCCATCTCCATGTCGGTAAGCAGCTGCTGAATTGAATCACAATTCAGTGTGGAGAATAAATCCATCAGCGCGACGAACTATGCTGATAATCAGGCACTTGGCCGCTGCTCCGAGACCCCTGATGTCGAAACGCCGGTTCAACTTGCCCATGCCCCAGTCGCTGTCCTCGTCACTTTCACTGGTGACGAGAACGTCATCCAAGTACAGGCCAAGCAGCGAAAGCTTGCCTTCATGACGGCGAAAGTACAGACATGGATCCAATTTGCTGCGCAGATAGCCGATAGACAACAGAGTCTTGTTCCAAAGCAGACCACTCTGCTTGAGTCCGTAAAGGCTCTTGCGCAGAACCCACGCTTTGCCTTCATCGCCACTGCCTTCAGAAGGGCGCATGTAGAGCTGTCGATCAAGTTCGGACTTCACATAGGCATTTGGAACGTCACCTAGCTTCAGCCGACGTTCCACTGTGCAGCGACAGCGATCATGAATCGCACACTCGAAACCTTTAGTACGGGAGAATACAGCTTGACAAAGTCAATCCCGAAGCGCTGTGTGAAGCCTCTCGCAACTAAGCGAGCTTTAAAGCGCTCGAGCTCTCCCTGACTGTTAAACTTAATCTGAAAAACCCATTAAGACGAGACCAACTTTTCACCAGGAGGCCTTTCCACCACTTCCCAAGTTCCGTTGGCCTTCAAGTCAGCGAGCTCCTTTCTAATAGCGTCTTTCCACGCCGGCCACTCAGGGGCCGCCTCGCCTCGGCAACGTCCCGTGGGGTTGCTGGCTTGGTAGTCGTCAGCAAGAGAGTAGCATGGCCGGCGAACTCACTCGCAGAATTCATTAACGTTCGGGGCATGCGTTTGACTTTGCCGTTAGATGACACGTTGTCTGGAAGCGTGAGTTGCTGTCGAATACCACGTTTCTTGCGGAGCTCCACAAATCCACGACCACGAAATTCGCCGCCTCCGTCGCTGCGAATTACCTTCACTGTGACCCCAGACGGTTTCTTGAACTCAGCAATGAAGTCCTCGAGATGCTTGGTAGCTTCATCCTTGGTATACAGCAGGTACACACGATTGTAGCTCGAACCATGGTCTACGATCGTCAGCATGTGCTTGTGATCCTGTCGGTCTTGCTTGATGTCGGTCTTCAAGTCGACAGCAAGTACAGCACCTATTTCATCAGTAGGTGCTGATGTCGAAATATCGACGGTTGCTTTGATTTGGTCTGCTTAGCTTCAGCACACGGTAGACAGAACTTGGGCTTCTTGGACAGCACCTTCATGTCACTAGTCAGGCCATGTGTGTGCATCTTGAGCAGGTCCTGGAAGTTGATGTGTCCCAACCTGTTGTGCCAGTGCTGAAGTGTAGCGCTCGACACATCAGCGAATTTTGCTACAGTGTTGGTATTAGGCTCCACCATTTCGCCGTCCAACTTCCACAATTTACCACGGCGATTTGCCGCAGCTATAGTCCTCCCATTGCGGTCCTTTAGCTCGCAGATTTTGCTCGAGTTGACCTGGCACGAGATACCGTGATCAGCGAGCTCCGTGACCGATAGCAGGTTTTTGATGTAGCTCAGAAACATAGTGAACTTCGCGGAGTAGCACAACCTTGTTAGTACGGCCGTCACTCACACGAATCAGGCAGCTGCCCTTCATACTAGCCGTCACTACTTCACCGTTGGCAACCGTGATGGTCATCGTTGATGGCACCCTCCAATCAAGACATCCTCTCGAGAGCACATGTGACGAGAGGCACCTGAATCGACGATCCAGGTCGACGTCCGCTTTGCCGGATCGTCGATACCTGCTGCAGCCATCCACATGCTGGCTTGACCATCGCCGTCATCGCTGGTGAAGCTCGCGTCATCCTTGTTGCTGTCACTGCAGTGCGACATGACCTAGTTCGCTTGGCCTTCGGGATCGGATTTCGCGGCTGTCTTTGCGGGCTTAGTACACTCGAACGATCGATGACCTGGCTATCCGCAGTTCCAGCAGCCTGTTGTCTTCTTTGAGATCGTTGCAGAACTTGGAGCATTCGCCGCCTTCGCACCGTTCGGCTGCGCGGTCTGTTTTAGCTGAAATTGCTTGTTCTGTTTGTTTTGCTGCTTTTTGTTGTTGTTCAGGTTGTTCTGCTGTTGGTGCGGATTATGCTTGCTCCGGCCAACACGGCGCCCGTCCCCCTTCAGCCGTTGCAGAAGCTTGACCACCCGGTCCAGCTCATGCATGTACGCTTTGAACTACAGATAGCGTACGTATTGTTGCCAGGTGTCGCCACTGCGCTTCGGAGTGTCGAGTCTCTTCCGCGGCTCATATTGGCTAAAGAGACAACCGAAGGCACCCTTCAAATGATTTGCCAGCTCATCGTACGTTATATCACGATCGCCTGCGAAGTCGTGATACGATCTGTGTGCATCACCCTTCAGGAAGTTGCCCAGTATTGACGCCTTTAGTGTCGGCGTCCAAGTTTAGTTGGCGCTCGGTCTACCGCACGCTCGGAACGCGTTGAGAACGTCCTCTAGACCTGCGCCGAGACCCCGATAGACCTCAGTCCTGCGATCTTTCGGCATCGAATGTCTTTATCCTCGGCGGTTTGGACGTTGGTACATGGTCACCATCGTGGTGAGCAGCACCGTGCAGCTGATCGTCGTAGTTGCTGGATACGTTGTCGTCTGTCTCATTTCCGAGTTGGTGGGCGACGACGTGGACTTGCTGCGTGGCAGCTTGTCGAGCCTTTTCAAGTTTGCGCCTCTTTGAGGAGGCGCTGTTGCAGACTAATGCGATCGATTGCGTCTTGAAGTCTCGCTGTAAGTACAGCGACGATGTCTTCATCAGACATGGGCGTGGTCGGTGACGCTGGCATTGTTGCCTGATCACCAGGTGACTCCAAGCCTCTATAGCTCTCAGGAGTACTCATCCCAGCTCGACGCTCACTTCGCGACAGCTGGGGTGGCGTTTTGTGCAGCTCCGAGTGCACATTCGCCAGGTTGCGTCGGTGCTCGCGCTCCGCTCGGGCTGCAGGAGACATCTCTTGTGGACTGCCGATGTCCGTGAAATCAAGTCGGCCCCATGTCGACGGTCTTCTATTCGGATCGCTACGGTTTGGGCTCATAACCTGTAGCACTTTCAGGAATGCGGGAAGAGTAGAAGACGAGAAGCGTTGTTTGAAGGGTAAATCGGAAAGTGAATTGAAAGCTTGCACGCTCCTAGTTAGCTTCTCACTATGACTAACCCACGCGCCTTGTTTTATACGCAGGTGCTGGTGTCATCCGAAGCCGTCCGTCGTTGCATGCGATGACACCAGTCACAAAATATTCATGCAAGATCATCCTCATAGTCTCTAAGCAATTCGGCCCTTCATTTGGGCTGGCACTTAAATCAGTCATCCCACTTGAGCATTCCATCTCCTTGATCTCCAGCAGCTTCTCCGTTGGAGCTGCTGTTGCCACGGTCTCGTCACCCAAAGCCATGGCGAGAACTCGGATTTCCAACACCACCTTAGCGTACGGCGGCAGCCTCGGGCTCGGCAGCCCGCAACCGATGCTCCAAGCTCGGGCAATGCCGACAACGCAACAGGAAGAGGCTATACGGCGGAGAGGACTTCGTCGAAGCCCACAGCGGTCTCGAGGCGACGTTGGGCGTGGATATCGCCGTGGAGAGGAGGCGCAACGTTGAGCTGCACTTGGTGACGAGCCATCGCAGTCAAGTACGGAATATCGAGGTCATCATGTGACCGACCGATGCCTCCGTACTTTCAGCCAGCATGGCGCGCAATGAATCCTCGGTGAGTGGTGGAGGGCCATCAGCAGACGCAGGCGGACCAGCAGGAACCATCTCCGTGGATTCAGCAATAACGGTGAGTGCCGCAGGAGCTGCAACAGGAGGTTAAGAGTCCGGGGCAAGAAGCGCCGGAGGTCCAGCCGATGACGATGCCGTAGAAGGAGGTGTAGCAGGTGAGGGGCGTTTGTGGTGTAGCGGGATCAGCTCAATCTGCGAGATTGCTGTATCCAACTAACCAACAGCGCCCAGACACCGACTAACGGAGGGGGTCCCCTGATGATCCGTGATCTACTGAACGTTTCTCATCTTGTGTACCCGTCGGTAGGGCGGGATCTCGCTTTCTTGGTAACTTCCGAAGAGTTCAAGTGGTGACGCTTGCGTGTCTTGGCGAGACGTGGGGATGGGGTGGAGCACTAGTGGTAGGATCTTCACTCTGCGTCCGTAGTTTTTTTCTGGATCCCAAGCGCATATTCGAGCTTGGTGTATTGTGGTGTAGTGCTTTCTCCGTAGTTGCGAATTATCACCCGTCGACAAAGACGTGACACCTCCCAAGATGTTCAAGCGACGAACCCTCGGTCATGGGATGTACTGAGACGCCAAGGCGCAAGGGACTTGACGGCGTCACTACCGAACTCTAAACGGATATTGGATACGGTCCAGATGTCACTGAATCCAGGCTGTCCTTATTATTAATAATGGACTGGCCGAATTCGCATTCAGCGGCCAAGAACTGACCATCTACGGTACGAACCCTCGGTATGAGTTCGCGGAAGACTCAGCGACCCTTGGAAAGTACGTTCACCGTCTGGGACAGGGCGCGGACCGTTAAAGATACTCATGCGACGGTGCAGACGACGCTTGACGTGCAAGAAGATCCATGACGGAGCATTGTTCACTTGATATTTGTATGCATTATTAGGACTTCTTATTAGGAATATGCTCGAAAGGGTAAACATAAATACAAAACAGAATTTCCACTCAAGCACACAGAGCGACGTCTGGCTTCAAGAAAAGCGTCTGGTCAAGCTTGTTTGAGTGTGTTATGCCTGTCGGTGAACTCGAAGCTCTGTAGCGAGGGTTCATCCGGCAAGGCCAAGAGACTGTGTATTTTGGCCGATTACTATCGGGGGGGGGGTTTTACGTGACGGCTGATTGTTGCCTATTTGCACGACTGGGAGTGCTTGAATTGCCTCCCTTTTATTCTTCCAACCGAGTGTTGAACACTCGGTGACCTCGTAAAAGGCTTACCCGTGCCTGGTACCCTTCCGCTGTTGGGACCACGAGGATTCGCTAGCTTTGCTCGTGCTAGTAGCGTGTTCTTATTTTTACTGGTTGGCCTATATAAATAGTTTACAAGGTCCAGTTTGTCCCGGTGCAAGGGCAGAACTGGGGTCTTCAGGTCCGCCCGAACGATCGTATACTATCCTAGTAGACGTATTGTTGTGGGAACGTCCTGACTACATTTGTAGCTAGAGTTCACGTGGGAATTCCAACACCACACCAAGAATATGATCGACAGCGAAGCGTTCGGCTCCCATGTTAACGCCAGTCCACCTGAGCGCTTAGACATTCAAGCGCACGAGTGGCGGACAGCGGTCCTGACGCCCACGATTATGAAGATTATGAAGACAAGATGCCGGCTCCAGAGCCAGGCGCAGCGACGCCGGAGACGACCACGCTATCATCAGCGCTGAGCTGGGCGACCAGGTCCCTTTCGAGGAACCTCGCCGACGAGCTCGATGATGTTGCGGGACCGGAACCGGCCTACGAAGATTATGACGATGGGACCGAGAGTTCTAAACCTTCGGTGGCGAGTGCAAAGCATTCAGCACTGCTGAAGGCACCTCGCCCACCTATCAACGGTGATACACCAGCCGCCAAGCGCGTTTTCGACCGCGTACAAGCGCGGATGCAGAATGATGAGTGGATGCAGCTGTTCAAGCCCATCCCCAAGAGAAAGGCCGACTGGCCTGCGCTTGCGCAGGAACTTCAATACCCAGTCAACTCGCTATCGACTAGCCAAGTCGCCGAGGATTCAGTTTCGCTACTGTTGTCGCTGGGCTTCGAGAACGAGACGTACCCATCGACGATGTCGCTCCAAGATTGGAGTCCACATGAAGCCGGAGCTGCTCTCCAGAAATGGAAGAAGAAGCTTCGGAAGGCGTTTGGCGCTGTTGGCATCAACACCAGAAAGCAGCCTGTGAGTCGAACGATCGTTCAAGATGAAGTTCCGTCCACGATTCCACTGCCGCCGACACCCCAACGACTCGTTCGTACTCCTCCGACCAAGCGTGGAGCTGAGCGTGGTGCCTTTGGCACTATCGAAGCTTCTCCGTACTATCAGGACTCGCACATGGTTACGCCACGTTCGGAGAGCCGTATGCAACGTGTTTACGCTGGTAACGAGGGTTCCTTCGGTCGTCGAGGCGGTGCACGAGCTCCCAAAGGTGGTGCCGGACGTCGTCCAGTCGACAGCGACGGTTCATCAAATGACGATGACATTTTGGTACGTACATTCGACGAGGAAGATCCTCAAGTCGAGTTGATGCGTCAGATGAATGAGCTGGCGACGCTGAACGACGTGGACCCGACACCGAGGATTGAAATGGCATCGCACCGACCATTGGATCGCATCACGCCGTTCTCAGGCTCTCGCAAAAAGAGTGAGAACGGTATGCAGTGGCTCCGTAAGTTCGTCTATGAAATGACTGGAACCCACACAGATGCCGACAAATGGTGCATTCCATTTGAGCTTAGTCTCCGGGACGGAGCCATTCATTGGTTTCGTCAACTTCTGAAGAAAACGAAGCGCAAGGCGAAGCTGTTGAGAGACGCGTTCATCCGCTACTACCGCTCGCAGTTCACGCAGACGGCACTGTCACGTTACTACTCTGCAAAGCGGGAACGTAGCGAACATCTGTGTGACTACATAAACAGGATGAATGGCTACGCTCGGAACGACCGCCTACACTTCGAGAAGCGTGTTTGCGACGCGAAAGAACACGTACAGCAGTTCCTGGCAACGTGCGATCATGCCAAGCTGGCGGAGAGTCTTTACCACACTCGAGTCACTCACATTCACGAGCTCGAAGAGATCATTGAAGTTGTTCGCAAGGGCAAGGAGAGAATGGCCAAGCGTGACAGTGAGTAGCGATACTTCAAGAGTCGTGACGCGCGACGCGACGATGGGTACGCCCGCAACAATAGGCGTGATGACCGTCGCCGCGATGACAACCGCAATAAACCAAGAGTGACGCTCATTGAAGCCACGGTGGACGACCTACTAGCTGAAATAGAAGGACGTGAAGCTTTCTCAAGGCGGCACCGAGTATTCAAACGAAGATCCGAACGCTTACAACGATGTATAAGACGACTACAACGACTGTCAGCCCGAAAGTACAGATGGTGATTTCTCATTGGATGCAAATGACCGATACCTCGCCGCGGCTAACGAAAATGAGCGCCGTGTAGCAACTGAAGGCATCTACGCACGTTCAGACAGCCGTCAACCGCGTGGAAACACGCCTGATCGCGAGAATGGCTTCAATGCTGGACAATGCTAACTTTTCCGCAGATTCCAAGACCTTGCCAAATTCGTGCGTACTAAAGGCACGAAGGAGGAATTCCCACCAGAGCTCAAGGCCGTCGTTCAAGAACGTTATTTAACCTAGGCAGCAGGCCTCCTAAAATACAATAGGCCGTATACGCAGGCAGCTGTGGCATCAGCAATACATAGTGGCGTATCAAGACAAACAATAATCCGCAATGCCGCAATATTCAGTGTATATTTGCGAGCAAGAGCTACATCCATCAAACATAACACCGAAACACTCGCCCATCTCCTCGGCGATGGTGTTGCCGACACGTTCAGCGACTCGTTGCATGTAGGTCTTCAGCGTCTCCGCTGAGGTAGGCTTCATGCGAACTAACTGTCTCGTTAGTGGGTTCTCAACCTCGCACAGAGGGAGATTCCGCTCGACAATCCAGCGTAGCCAGTCGTACATGTGAGTCGTCGTTTCGTCCACGAATCCAAAAACCTCGAGGGAGGTCAGGTTTCGGCGCTGAAACTCAGCATACTCTTCGCCGTGAGTGGGATGCTTCGAGCTCAGGTGAGAGATCAGGATTGTGTAGCCTGGGCGCTGGGCTTGCTTGCGTGGCTGTTCGCAGATGTTGCACCGGTAGAGCCCAGGCTCGAGAACGGTGTAGAAGAAAGCGGCGGGTTGCTGGGACGACATGATGTAAATCATGAATGACCGTCTTCTCAAAGATTGAAAGTGAACTAGGCGCTGAAAAATGGCTGGTGGAGAGGAATGGGTGGCTGCAAGCCACTCGAACGGTAAGCCTTTATATTTGTATTATTCCGTCCGTATCACACTATATTATTATTCCGAAAAAACAATAATCCGTAGTATAATAACAAATAGGTAGTAATTGCGGTATTGATATTATTTTCTCGGAGGCCTGCTAGGCAGCCCGCCAAATACAACTGGGTTGGTCCCTATCGGGCTTGATCAGTTAACCGAGCCTTCAATGGAAGCAGAGTGTATCTTTGCTTTCATGGGGCAGAGTGAATGGCCTGATAATTACGTAACAAGTGTGAACGCGACGGAAATGAAAAGGAGAGAAATAGAAGCCTTGGTGGAGGTGTTGGAAAGAGGGTGGAGTGTGCTGATGCCGATGAGGGTACCAGCGAGGGTTCGTTCGGAGTGGCTTCGAGTGAAGCGAGTGACGAGCCCAAGGGTCACTCCAAGATGATGAAGTTGAACCCTGGCGAGAGACAGGGGTGGTGGTCGGCCAAGAAATTCGACCGACGGATCAGAATGAGAGCTCTGGTGCAAGGCGCTGTGAACGACCAGCGAACGAGGATCCTACTCGACACAGGAACGAACGTTAGTGTGATCACTGACGCCTTTGCCAAGAAGTTGCGACTCCGAGATGTACCCGATCACGGACGCCGCATCGACATTCAAGGAATTAACGAAGGCAAGGTGTCTACGACGCGACGAGCGTGCGTCAAGATTACGCTCGGATGGGAGATGGTTTACGAGTTCGAGATGTGGGTAATGGCGCATAGTGCAGGCGTCGACGTGGTACTCGGGACCGACTTTATGATCCCAGTTGGGATCCGGTTGGACCTGTTTCACGGCGCGGCGCAATTACCGCACGAAATTCAAATCCCACTGAGCAAGACCAAGAACATGATCGACAGCGAAGAATACGGATCCCATGTTAACGCCGGGCCACCCGAGTGTTTGGACATTCAAGCGCACGAGGGGCGAGAATATCGACTAGCGAAGCGTCAAGTCGGGCTGGAAGAACACGTACTGTGGGTTCGTCGAACGAACAAGCTAACCCCGTCAGTGGCGACGTTTCGACGTGGACAGCCTCAGCGCATTCGATTGACCAATGTGTCCGACCAAACTGTGTACCTACCAGCGCACGACTCGATCGCGATGTGGATTCCAGATGGGGATTTGCCGCGAGGTGACGGCTATGTGCGTCTGGATTCCAAGAAGTACCAAGACTGGCAGGTGCTAGCTTTCGAAGGTTGCAGAGTTGTTTCAGCGTGAATGTGAAATCTACGAGCAATGGCTTGCAACTCAGCCTTCGGCAGTCGAGCGACTAGACTATCCAGAACCCAGTGGGGTGCTAGCAAGGTCTCTTGAAGACTCGCTAATGGTCACTAGTGGTAGTCTGACATGTGCAGAGTGCTGGGCAATGATCATGGAGGAACATGAACGAGTGGAGGCCTGTCTGGCGTCTGATGTGACAGCCGGGGACTCGGCTGGTGGTCAAGTTTCCAAAGATCCTTTGGACACTTACACGGCAGCTCACGGCGGAGGCAATAATGCCAACGAAGCCTCGGTGGCGCGTACACTCGATCTACTGAGCTCAGTTAACGTTGTACATACGCCAACGAGGGTCGTTTCAAGTCTGGGGTGACCACGGAAGCAACAAGTAACAGCACTGGATTAGATGGAGGCACCAGTTTTGACGAAGTTGTCCCGGCCTTGTGCGCAGCCAAATTTGTGAACGAGCCATTGGTGGTTGGTCCAAAGGATGCAGACACCGCGCTGAAAGTGGTGAATACGGCACCGAGTGTGCGTTGCGAGATTGGTGCGAATGCCGAACTGTCAAGACAACGGCCATCCGAAGCACTGAACAAAGGTCAACAGCCCAATATGTCGGTTGCCTGCGCATTCAATCGTGCGAACAACGAGTCGGCAGGTGGCCCAGAGATGGGAAACCAGAATGGGAAGGAGATGGACCCCGTACCGACTGTTGAAATCAAAGCGGATGCCGATGTTGAGTCAAGGGAAGAATCCGTAGCGACTTTGGACGGAACGTACATCTCGGTTGCTCGAGTATTGACGACCGAAGGATACGAGAAATGACTTCTACGAGCACCCGGCTAACAACATTGGCGCGAAGGAGCTGGCATTCCTGCCGGACCTGACCGAAGAGATCAAAACGACTATAGACTACAATGCGCCCAATTGGGCTGATCCTCAGCTGTCGACCGATCGACGAGTACGTCTGGTCGCGACGCTGAAGAACCACGTGCACATCCTAATTGCTAGTGGTAATGCACTGCCGCCGCCAGCCTACGGCGCGGTATGCGATATCGACACACAGGGGGACGCCCCAATTAAACAGCGTGCCCGGCGCGTGCCGCTACGATTTCTCGGCAAACTGTACGAGCTGCTGCGCGCTTTGTTGCGAGCAGGACCGATCGTCTTTCAGACAGTCCATGGGCATCGTCGATCGTGATTGTGATGAAA
>NW_003303728.1:2195486-2202362 GCF_000142945.1 Phytophthora infestans T30-4
CGGTTCTGCATTAATTACAAGATGGTGAATGCTATCACCGCAATCATGGAGTATGCGATGCCGCTAGTCGACGATCTGTTGACCGATCTCGAGTGCTACCTATGGTTCTGCCCGCTGGATGCTGCAAGCGGCTTCTGGGCGGTCATGGTGACCTTGCGAGCACGTAAAGTGTAGGCGTTTGTCTGCGCACTCGGACACTTCGAGTGGTTGCGCATGCCCTTTGGATTAAAGAACGCGCCGATGATCTACCAGCGTATGAATGACAACGCACTCTGGGGGTTCGTTCAACCTAAAGGAGGTTGGTTTGAATACTCGGAGAGGATGCATTTAGCTGAAGAACAGACCAAGGAATGTCGTGGGCCAAACGCCGAGGGATCGTTTCAAACAAAGCTCGCGGCAGACCGCGAAGCACCGGTGGAGACCGGCCCTGTACTACAACTCGTCAACAGCCCCGTCGCTGACATGTTTACGAACGGGGTACCGGACGAATCATCGCTGGTACCTGTGTTTGGTCGACCGTCGTTTGTGGATGATATTTGCTTCGGTGGCAAGGATTTCGACAGCTGCCTGACGACGCTGGACCGATTGCAGGCAAGATTTGCACAGTGTCGGATCAGCATTAGCTTTACCAAGCGCATCTTCTGCCAGCCCAAGGGTGGACTTTCTGTCGCATAAAATTCGCCAGAAGGTATCAGGGCTGACCTCAAGAAGCTTGCGGCCATCACCGAGCTTTCGTTTCCAACGAGTAAGAAGGGCATGCAGTCGTTTCTTGGAGCGGTTAATTACTACAACCGCTTCATTCAAGACTTCGCGGTCTACGGTGCGGCGCTGTACCAGCTCAAGGATGAAGACTTTGCCGTTGAAGGTGCCTTTCTGTGGCACGTCGCTCCTTCGAGAAACGGAAGGCGAGTGGTTCACATTCCCCATCCTCAGGCACTTCGATCGGTCGAAGGAACTTCATGTCATGCTCTTCGTGAATGAATGAGCGCTGAGCACGACGCTTATGCAAGAGCACGAAGGCAAGTTACATCGCGTACGGTTCCTCGGTCGTGTGCTCAAGGCGTCCGAGATGAACTACCATCCTGCCGAGAAGGAAGTTTTGGCGTTACTATAGCTGTTGAAGATCTGTTACGTCCAGCTAGCAGGAAAGACGCAAGATGTCTATACACGATTCCCGACGTTATAGTGGGTACATAAGTCGAAGTCTCTTTTGGACGCGCAGTCCAGTTCGCAGTACTGCTATCGCAGTGGCACTTGAAGGTGCAGCCCGTGAAGGAGAAGGATGTCGCCTTCGCGCAGCTACTGCAGTCAAGAATCACGAGCTTCGTCGACCTGGAAGACTCGCTCGCGCCGGTGGCACCTCCAAACAAGGTTCTCCGACTATTCGAATGGACCCCGCGTTGCTGTACGCCAGGCTTCCCTGTAATTACAGCGGATTCGTCATGTCTTTTGACGGATCAGCGAAGACAGAGAAGTACGGTGGCTACGGGAGTTGTTCATGGGTGCTGTGGAGCCTTCCTGAGTGGAAGATAGTGATTGCTGCAAATGCTTACCTCTCGGTCACCACAGTGAATGAGGCAGAGTACACAGGAATGCTTAACGGTGTCAAGGCTGCTATTGAGCACGGTGCCGAGGATTTAGTTATCGTTGGTGACTCAAGGCTCGCGATTCAACAATCACTAGGGGTGATCGCATGCAGGAAGAAAAATCTGCTAGCGCTGCTGAATACTCACAAGGAACTCGCGGTCAAGCTTCGATCAGTGAAATATCTTCACGCTGTACGCGAATACAGCGCTGCCGCGGATTCGCTAGCCACTGAAGCGCTGGAATCAAAGGTCAGTCGAGTCATCTTGGCTGAAAGTCGCAAGTCGGAATTGGCGTCGCTGAATCGCATCCAGGAAATGATCTACGAGCCGGATGAAGACTCGGTAGATGTTTTGTCACGTGGAGCAGAGCGTCAAGAACATGTACTGTCAGGCAGCGAGTCTTCAAAGTGGAAAACTTCCAAAAATTTCGTGGTTGATTACAGCTCACCAGAGTGCGATTATAGTAATATGGCAGTGATGACTAGGCGACAGACGAAAGCCAAGAAACGCGTCAGGTGTGCAGATGAAAACTCGGAGGGGGTCGCAAAAGCTCAAGAACAGCATGAAGAGCGACGAGAGACGTCCACCGAAGATTCAATCGGCGAAGCTTTGCCAGACCATCCTCACAAGACTGTACCAGCGGCATTTTCTAATGCGGAAGATGTTGACCCGGTAGCAATACCGCGGGAACGACGCAGACGGATAATGGTGGCACAAGACGAAGAGCAGAAGTGGTATAACATCAAGAAGGTGCTGCAGGGACAAGCAGAAGAGCTGAGTTACAAAGAAGCTCGAGATGCCTGGAAGTATGCTGACCGGTTCGTGTTATCAGTAGACGGCGTGCTTCACTATCTTGGATTGAATCGTCGGTACGACCCCGGTTGGCAATAGGAGACCAAGCTGCGGCTTGTAGTACCGACAACGATGATTCAAGATGTCTTGCAGAACTGTCACGACTCGCTGGAAGGAGAACATCAAGGTGTGGTGAGAACGTTCCATCGCGTTAAGTCCGATTATTATTGGATCGGCTTGTGCGCTGACGTGGAGAAGCATGTGAAGTCATGTCCAGATTGCAGCTCGAGTAAAAGCCGTCCGCAGCTTCGTGGATACTCGCCTGACAACGTACTAGCCGAACGATCTTTCCAGATCGTCTCGATGGAATTTGTGATCCCACTACCGAAATCTCGCAGGGGCAACACGGCGTTGCTCATATTTCAGTGCTCGTTCACGGGATTCGTTATCCCCAAAGCTATGTCAGATACAACGGCACTGAGTGTTGCTCAAGGGTTCGAAGAATGTGTGTACCGACGGTTCGGAGCCCATCATTGATAAGGCACGAGCGTGACCCACGCTTCATGAGCGAGGTGTTCCAAGCATTTGCAGAGATGATGCAGTCAAGATCACGAGCGACTTTGAGCTATCGACCACAGGCTAATGGACAACAGGAACGCTCGGTGAAGTCGGTGATAGATTCCGTACGGATGTACGCGGAAGACCCTCTACAGCAAGATTGGGACGAAATCGCAGAGAAGCTGGTGTTCGCTATTAATACTTCTCGGGACACTACGAGAAAAGAAACACCGTTCTACCTCGTTCACGGTTGGGATGCGCAGTCGACGTTGCGGGCGATGTCGTCGTCACTCAAACGAGGACCCGGTAAGCAGTCTGACGCGCTGGCGTGGCGGCGTGAGATCAATCGACAACATGAGGTCGCCCTCACTATGGCCAAAGATTATCAGGCTGTAGAAAAGGAGCGACGAGCTAAAAAGCATAATGATGCCCTGCGTCGACTGGAAAAAGCCGCTGTACCCCAACCAAGTAGAAACGAACACTCGGTAGACCCTCCAGAAGCTTCGGAAGAGATGGATGATCCTGCAAGAGCCCCACCGAGATCTCTTTTTGAGATTAACATGATTACGCTGTGGAAGTGGATTAAAAATAAGAAAACATGAATGCCGACCGGGGAGCGACCACTGAAAACGAAACTTCGCTGGCCCCCTCGACAGTTAGCTGCGATGCTGGAGAACGTCGTGGAACATGCAGCGAGGATTCAAAGCGATTCCAATTGCCTGGCCGCGGTGGCCAAGAGTGCCAACGAAGTTGAGTCACCACTCTCCTTCTCCTCTTCATCAGGAACCTGAGCCTCGGCAGCTGGAGCTGCAGCCGGGCCCTGCGAATCCTCGGCACCAGCTTCAACAGGAGCAGCAGCTAGAGCGGAACGTGGAGTAACCGGTGGCGACTCAAACAACGAACGCCAGGTCGGAATAAACGCATTGGCCCCAGAGACGGATCGACAAGCACGCTTCGATACACATCCACGAAACGCGTACCACGAGGATTGAAAAGCTCCGGACCACAATGGCACGGGAAGTACGTGGTGTTGTAGGGGTGCCGATGCGGCGCGTTCATCCACCCAGACGCCAGGGTTGACGAGAGTCGAGAGCCGGAACTTCGGAAAGCCAGTCGGGAGTCCGAGGTGCAAACGGCAAGTTCTCGATCGGGTACCATGGCTTTGACGGCTCCAAAAGCAACTCAGTACGAATGAACGGCGCGCCGTAGGTACCAGAGGAAACCGAGTCACGACTCCACGCCATGTACTATTCACGGTACTTGTTACGAAGACGATCGGCACGACGGTCGCGCTCACTGAAGAGCTTCTTCAACAGATCTCTCAGTTCCTTCAAGCGCTCCTTGTCGTGGCCAACCGTTTTAGCTTCTTCAGCGAGACCTCGTTCAATACCAGCCAACGGAAGCCAGTGGAGAACGCTCCCACAACGCGAACCCGAGGTCACCTTGCTTACCGCCGTCACCCCGAAGGTTTGCCCGGATCATCTTGAGACGAGTCTCAATCGGAGCACGCTTCGAGATGGGGACGATTGGATTGAAACCGACGGTGTCGAAGAGACACGCTTGAAGAGGGTAAAGCTTCCGAAGTTGCTGGTACGGATGATCAGGATACGAATAGTCAAAGTACGCTTGGAGACCCCCCACGTCGTACGGACGGTCACCTCACCAGTTGGTTCGGGGAGGGTCATGTTTAAGCGTCGCTCGAAACACTTCTTGGTACCTGCGTCAGTAAACTCCATGTCCAAGTACGAAAGAACCCACGGTGGCAAGGTGGACGAAGCCGGCAGCGTAGGGCGAGCACCAGGCAACACTCGGTGAGGCAACGGCTCAACCGACGGTGCACCACCACGACGCGGCACCGAAGTGTAGGTGGCCGTGACGTGCGCCCAGGTCCAGCATTGAAAGTCCAAGAAGACAGACGAGGAGACATCGGAACAGGAGGTGAAGATGGTGGTGCTTGGTGACTTGCCGGTGACGATGGAGGCGGACCGCCGACTATGATCGGGCAAGTGACCATCGGCGAAGGATTTGGCCGAGGATGAGTCGAAGGCCGAGCAGGGCCAAGCCGGCTCCAGTTGCCGTCGGAATCTTCGACATCTTCGTCATCGAGTGTGCTCGAATGATCCGTAGGTGGCGGAACATCGCCGCCACCACTGGATGCATCAGGAGAATCATCCACCGAAGGTCCATTGTCATCCACGTCATCTGCACGATCGTCATCAGCATTTCCATCGTCATCAATCTCCATCGAAAAGTCGGGCGAAGACACGCTTGGTACGATTGCTGTCGGAATAATCGGAGCCGGCTTTGAAGACACGGAGGCTGGTGGAGCAGCTTCAACAGGGGCAGGCCCTGCTGTAGAAACCACTCCCGAGACTGTAACTGTCTTGGACGTCGCAACAGACGACGAAGCAGACTTGCCTTGTGAGACAGTGTGGTCCGACTCTTTACCTTCATCACTTGAGCCGAACATGAGTCGAACTTGCTCGGCCTCACGCAGAGCTTCTTCAGCGGCACGTATGTCGGCTGGAGAAGGAGAGATTGTTGAAGCTGGGGGCTTGGCCACATCGGGAGGTCCCTGAGGCGGGGGCGAAGGAGCGTCAGGAGGACCGGGAACATCGTTGTGATCCCCAGGATCCACATCTTTACCCGAAGACTCTGTGGCGGTTTCTTGAACCGATGGGACACTGCTTGGACCAGCATCCACCATGGCCACGTCACTCTTGTCGCCGCTGAAGTCGACCACGGCGGGAGTGGAACAAGACGCTGGTGTAGGAGGTGGCGACCATGAGCTTGGAGAAGACGGTACAGACTTAGACCGAGTCTTCATATGACGTCGGGCGACTTGGCGGGAGAGCGAGGATGAGTCTTCTTGCGCTTCTTCTGGGCCGCTTGCTTCCACGCCTTCGAACCAAATAGCGACCTACGAGCCGACTTGGGAGTTGAAGTGTCGGCAGGTGGCGCATCACCGAGAGCAGCAGCTGTCATCGAAGTACTGGCCTTGTCCGTCGGGATGGGAGCCTTGTCTTCGTCAGAGTCGTCCGGTTCGTCGTCTGAATCCTCGCCACCTGGTCGAAGGCATTTGTGGGACTTCCCATGGACCACTTGGTGAGCGGCCTTGGCCAAAGCTGCAGAGAGAGTTTGATGATCGTCCGAAGACGCAGCAGCAGACTGTATGCGCTGCAAAGCGACCAACGTCTCTTGATCCAAGTCCAGGGCGTCCAGGTCCAGCTCACACGCAGTCAGACCTATCACAAAGGATTGTGAACGGACGTTAGTTGCTGTACACTCGGTGGAAAGAGCAACATTAGGAACATACCATCAACAGCCAGACGCAGTACCTCGGGATCCATCTCGGCCAGACTCACGTGTGCACGGAGGGTGGGATTCACTTGGAGGAGGCGAGTGTTACGACCCTGCTGATTCCCGAGGACCTTGAGCGTGTCGCTGTCAGCATGCTTGACCTGGGCAAGCTTGACCAATAGGAGTTGAAGCTTCCGACTCTGTTCGGCGTTCGCACCAATCGAAGCCTTGTACGCTTCGCGTTCACGGGCCAGTTTCTTGTTCAATGTGGCAATAAATACGTCTCGAGCTTGAACCTCGCAGTGCAGACGATTCAAGTCTATTGAATGTCTCTCCATGATGGCCTGAACACTTGCAAGCATGACGTCGCTGTTGGCGTTCGACCCGCGGAGAATCTTGACGTCCTTGTGAAGGGCTTCGATTTTTAGCGTTGGCAGCTTTGAGGAACGCCTCTGCGTTCTGTCGAGTCATGATTTCGGGTGCCACCGAACGTACGGCGGCAGCAGCCTCGGGCTGAGCAATCCGCAACGGACGCTCAAAGTTGGCAACTCGTTCGGGTAATGCCGACAGCGCGTCGGGAAGAGGCTGTACAGCAGCGAGGACATCATCGAAACCAACAGCAGTCTCCAGGCGACGTTGA
>NW_003303729.1:0-3133 GCF_000142945.1 Phytophthora infestans T30-4
GCAGGTAAGCGATGCATTATTTTCTCTGAAATTAAACTAAACTCGTCTGTGCAGGTGATTCAAGAGCGACAGGTGCGGATGCGGAAAGCGTTCAGAGCCTGCTTGGCCTGCTGGATGACGCCACGGAAAAAGAAGAGTCTGCATTACCGCAGCCCAATGGGAATTTACTTCCCAACAGTGGCGAGCTAAGCTCTGTGACCGACCCCGCTGCCGCGCAAGACCTCCACCCAAGTCACGAGCGTCGTGTCCAGACCGTAAAGCGTATCCGTGATGGAGCTTCAAAGACGCGCCGCAACAAAAAACGAAGGCAGTCACCTTCTGGAGACTTCAATGAGGAACTTGGTGCGCTGTTAAAGACTTTTACCGTCTACATCAAATACACAATGCGCCAAGAAATGGGTGACCAAGCCCCACAGTCCGACTCCGCAGCTTTTGCTGCATCGCCTTCGTCGGACGACTGAGCTCGAGATGGCGTATGATGACACGGGCTAATAACAGGCCAAGGTAACGTGCACGGGTGACCAACATGATAGTTTCATTTTCATCGTTCTCTTCAGGGACTTTAGTAACGTAAAGATGCTTTTTTCATGCTTATTACTCGCTTACAGAACCACTTTCACTGCCGGAACTGCTTTCTTTGTCAGAATCACTCGTACCACTTGAAATTTCATCTTCGGGTATGTCGCTGTCATCTTCATTACCCGAGAATTCTTGATACTCCTCCCACATTGTGCCTGCCATCCACGATCGCCAATTGTCAGAAGTGTCGAAGTCATACGGAATCGGATCAAAAGTTCCATTTACAGCACGGTGACGACGCGTATCTCGACGAGAAGAGGCGAGATCGGACCCAAGGTCCGATGCATCATACTCACGGATAAAGTTGTGCGTTAAAACACAAGCGTAAATGACAGATTTTATCGTCTTCATTTCGTAATCCATACATGTGCGGAGGACCTTAAAGCGACGCTTTGAAACTCCAATGGTACGCTCAATAACATTGCGAGCCTTCGCATGTCGTAGGTTAAAAAGTTCTTTTGGGTTGCGTGGGCGACCAGCATCACTAGTCGCCCACTCCTTCAGGTGGTATCTTACCCCTCGAAAGGGAGTTAACACCTGTTTACTTAGGCCATATCCAGCATCTCCTAGAACGTAAAAGTGTTCTGGTAATTGGTCGAGCAGAGAACTCCATCGTAGTACAGTCGCATCATGCGCACTTCCCTCAGCTCCCGCATAAGCAAAACAAATTTTCATACTCCAGTTACAAAAGAGTAGCACATTGGTCGTGACAAAACCCTTGTGGTTTCTAAAGCGAGCTGTATCCTCAGTGCTCACAACCACTTGAAAGTGCGTTCCATCAATTGCCCCCAAGGCCTGGTGATAATAGGGGTGCTTCAACCAGAAAAACGATGGAACCTGCTTAGGAATCTCCATCGAGCTGTTAATCGCACGCAAAATCGCTCGAATACCTCGAATTCTATACTTGTGAATCGTAGAAAACGTTAGATCAAATAGCACCTCTTGCATGCGGCATGTAGATGCCGCTCCAATCCAGTGGAGAGCCACCGCCAGTACCTCACGTTGGTTGCGGACGGTGTCAACTTTCGTGCGGAAAGTTCTCGACTTAGCAGCAGCACTCATTCACGCAACACACCGCTCATTTTAACCAATCAGATCACTTCAAAATATTTTTTTTATTTCTGACAAATTTATTCCTCAATATATAGGAACTAAATAATAGTGAGTTCATCTTGAGCGGTTAAATTAAATATATAGAAAACAATGTGTAAGTACATCTTCCCAGAAAACCACCTCAAGACGAGCCAACAGTGCGACCCAAAAGGCGATTGGTGCCGACACCACGCAAAGTTTCAGCCAGCAGTTGCTGAACCTGTAGTTGCTGAACCAGTGATTGCTGAACCTGCAGTTGCTGAACCAACGATGACCAAGTCTATTGAAGAAATTTATGGTGAGCATTGTATTCAGCACATGAAATCTGTCGATAAATACGATTAGCCCAAGTTGGGGGATTCACGAGTTTTATCACCAAGTGATTGGATCAAGTCGAAGATGCACGTAGTTGGTGATTCCGTTGATTACAAGCATAGCGATGATGTCACGCCTGACTTTGGCAACAACGTATACTGTGACGGGGTCACACAGCACCTTGCGCTAGAGGAAGTTATCTTCCGAGAGTATACAAACTCTCAGTGAACGGCAGTTCACAGGTCCCCTCTTTATTCAAAAGAGAGCGAAGTGACCTAATTAAGGTAGAATGTAAACTGAGTATATTTATAGGTAGATAAAGCTTGGGTTTAATACAAACTATAAGCCACCTATAGAAATGCAATGTCGTTTGACCAATGGGTTGGCTTTGAACGACCTTGGTACCTTGTACCTAAGTGTGAAGTGTCATACTTCATGTAACCAGGTACACTTAGGGATACGTACCCCGCTACATCCCCCTCCCCCACTTAGGTTCGGTTTACCGACCAATCAGAATGAAGATGTGTTCGTCACAAACTCTCATTCTCAAAGTCGAAAACCATCGACTTGGCCGCGCGAGGGCGGGGGAGGGGCACTTCACAGTTAGAGCCTCGAGCAGCAATCTGTGCGCTCTTCTTTTAGGTCTCCACTTCGACCGTTTATCATGCCTCGTGGCACTGCACATAGCGGTGCGAAGACACACTCCAAGGCTGCTGCCGGAAAGGCGCAAGCAAAGAGCACTAAGCCTCACGACAAAGGCTCGGCACTGAAGAAGGCTACTCAGGTGGCCTCCGAGGCGATCGGTTCCTCGGGTGACGCGGGCTGTGGGCAAGCGAGCAAGCAAGCGCCGCAGACCGTCGCCCTCGGCCTCTCCAGACAACCGTCCGAACTCTCGGTTCGTAGAACGTGAGTTCGACTGTGGCGGTGAGGGCAAAGTCGAGTCCGAGAGCACGCACGACGCTCTTGCGGGCTCTGTGGGAGGGCCCAGCCCAGTGCCCAGTGAGCACAAGGACGACAGCGTGCAGTCGCTCGCAAGTGATCAAGGTGATCACGTCTGTCCGCTCTGAGAGTCCGGCCGTCGGAGGCTAAGGGCAACTCTCAAAGCTGGTGGGATGAGGAGAACTCTCGAAACGTCTCTCGTTGCGAG
>NW_003303729.1:4932-6377 GCF_000142945.1 Phytophthora infestans T30-4
CAGCTTGTTGCTGCCGACAGAGCTGGCAGTGTCAAGAGGTAGGTTCGTCGTGTCTAGCAACACTAAGTCCCCCACCTTAAATATACTTAAGTTTCCTCTGTCATGTTTGTCGGAGTACTCCTTTTGTTTATCTTGGGCCGCTGCCATGGCATCGCGGACCCTGCTGACAACGCTCAGATTGGTATCCATAAAAGATTCCACTTGTTTCCGCAGCGCAACTGGTCTCACATCCGAGACCGGGGAGGAAAGGGCTTTCCGAGCCTCTCCTCCACTTAGAATAGAGGAGTCAGTGTCTCCTCGAAGAGTGAGAGGCACTCTGGGGTGACGGAAGCCGTTCAAGTAGAACGACGTGAACCCCGTGGACGCGTGCACAGCGTTGTTGAGCGCAAACTCAACAACTGGAAGCTGCGTCGACCACGTACGTGGTGCTGCCGCGCACACACTGCGCAGAGTGTCCTCGAGCACTCGATTGACGCGCTCTGTCTGGCCGTCTGTCTGCGGATGGTCCGCAGTGGACATCTGCAGACGAGTTCCCATTATATGGGAACAGCGTTATCCAAAACGCAGCCGTGAACCGCGGGCCTCGGTCCGAGCCAATCGCCTCCGGGAGACCGTGATAGCGGAACACGCCATTAACGAACAACCTTGCGGTTCGTTCGCCCGTAACAGTGACGGGAACCGGAGCAAAAAAAAAAAGATGTACCATCTTGCTCAGCCGACACACGAACACCAAAATTCCGGTGTTGCCGTGCCGTCGGCGGGAAGCCCAAAGATGAAGTCAAGACTCATCGACTTCCAACAGTCAGCCGGTACGGGAAGGCTCTGTAGTGGAGCCGAAGAGTGCCCTGCGGGTTTGACCCGCTGACATGTTTTGCATGTCTTAAAGTACCGGGCGACATGTGGGTCCACCAGAAGGACTGAGAGACCGACAGAAAATTCTACTCGCGGCCCAAGTGGCCGCTGGAGGGCGCGTCGTGCGTCTCCGCGAGGATATCGAGCTTCAGATCCTCGTCGTTGGGTACGACCACCCGTGGAGGTTCTCTGGGCTCCACCCGGTAATAGAGGAGGCCATCCTTAAACTCATACCGGTGGAGCCGTGAGCGCTGTCGCGACGAGAGCCAGTCGGACTTCGCGCTCGCTCCTGCCATAAGAAACTTGACGATAGGCGCGACAGCCTCATCGTCCCGATACGCCGTGCGTATCCGATCATATAGATCCGTTGTCACCCGCGTGATGTGGGCCAACTCTAATCAGGACGCCGCAAGAGGGCGCCCGCAAGCACGTTGAGCTTGCCCGGCTTGTATTCGACGCGAAGTGTACTCCGCGAAGAAGGACAGCCACCTCGTCATCCTTTGGGAGAGGTGAGGCGAGTTAGTCACCGTCCTCAGATGCGTGATCTGTGTAGATCACGAGGTCGAAGAGCCAGAAGGTGAACACGAAGCTTC
>NW_003303729.1:7007-8398 GCF_000142945.1 Phytophthora infestans T30-4
GATCCGACTTGAAGCCGGCGCGCGTCGTGACGACGGGGCCATAAGGGTGGAGCTTTGCTGCCCACGTCTAGGGATGTCGGCGCTACGACATCCGAGGCACTCGTGGCCTCGTGTGGTACTGTGGTACCCACACAGGAAGCCTGTTCGACGCCTTCCTCTTCAGTTAAGGTCTGGGCGACCGTGAGTGGAACTCTGTTACCAACTCTGAACACGCTGTTCTCGGTGTCCATGACAGCTGCAGCTGTCTGCGGAACTAAGTTACCCGCCTGTGGACCTAAGTTACCCACTTGGCCAGCGCCGCTTCTGGACGCTGCCACCATCAAAGCATCCTCGGAGCCTTCATATACGTCGACGACCCCCAAGCATCTGCCAATTGCTTTGGTACCCTGGCAGCCCTTGCTGGCGCCTCGGGTCCTGACAGAGGTGGGAACATGACTCACCAATGCTCTGTCGGACTGTGCCGGGCGGCTGCCACCGATTGCCTTGCCTCGCCAGTCGATCCTGGGCTCGTGCTTCTCAAGCCAGGGCATGCCCAAGATCATATCATATGGATCCATATCGAGAACAGTGAGCAGTTCGAGGCTGTCAAAGTCTTCAAACTTGACAGCCAGATCCACTTGGACGTTGGGGACAGTGACGACCTTCCCGTCGGCCAGTCGCACTGACACCGTTCCGTTGTCCTTGCTTTCTCTCAAAGCATCGATCAACTTGTTGCTGTTACGAGCATCCGTCTGGCGGCGTGCGAAATTCTTCGACGCCCCAGAATCGATCAAGATTCTAAAGGGATGAACGTATCTCCGTACACATCCGTGTACTACGAGCAATCCGCCGCTGCTCTTCGCCGGTTCGAGAGTGCGAAAACGCTCAGGGGCTAAGTTCCCGTGGTACGCGCCACCCGCGCACCCATCACACAGACTTAGTTCTTCCCCAGTAGGGCGCCCCGCTCCTACTGGTTCCCGGCGTTCCCCTGTCCCCGGGATCCTGGCTCCTGTCAGCGACCCTTGAGGACAAGCTTGGGAAGGACCGTCTGCGAAGTCTTTCCGCGGGACTGTCGCGCTTAAAGTGACCCATATTCCCGCAGCCGAAGCAGCGGATATCACGCTATTCAGCGGACCCGAGTTCCATGGGAACTGGTCCGTTGGGGCTTGTTCGACCGGGGACCGACAAAGAACTACCAGGTCACGCTGAGGTCGGCGTACACGCCTGGCGATGGGTGTACTCTTCTTTAACAGCTCCTTGAAGAGAGGGAGAAAGCCTACTTTTTTTTTTTTTTGAACAGATGGGTGCATGGGGAGGACACTCCACAGCCGCTCCTGAGCACAGGGGAGGGAGGAAGTGCTCCTTGGAGAGGGATTGCCACTGGAGAACGCCGGAGAACTCTCTCTATCTCT
>NW_003303729.1:8498-13049 GCF_000142945.1 Phytophthora infestans T30-4
TCAGCTGTCTGCGGAACTAAGTTACCCGCCTGTGGACCTAAGTTACCCACTTGGCCAGCGCCGCTTCTGGACGCTGCCACCATCAAAGCATCCTCGGAGCCTTCATATACGTCGACGACCCCCAAGCATCTGCCAATTGCTTTGGTACCCTGGCAGCCCTTGCTGGCGCCTCGGGTCCTGACAGAGGTGGGAACATGACTCACCAATGCTCTGTCGGACTGTGCCGGGCGGCTGCCACCGATTGCCTTGCCTCGCCAGTCGATCCTGGGCTCGTGCTTCTCAAGCCAGGGCATACCCAGGATCATATCATATGGATCCATATCGAGAATAGTGAACTGTTCGAGGCTGTCAAATTCTTCAAACTTGACGGCCAGATCCACTTGGACGTTGGGGACAGTGACGACCTTATCGTCGGCCAGTCGCACTGACACCGTTCCGTTGTCCTTGCTTTCTCTCAAAGCATCGGACAACTTGTTGCTGTTACGAGCAACCGTCTGGCGGCGTGCGAAATTCTTCGACGCCCCAGAATCGATCAAGATTCTAGAGGGATGATCGTATCCCCGTACGCATCCGTGTACTACGAGCAACCCGCCGCTGTTCTTCGCCGATTCGAGAGTGCGAAAACTCTCAGGGGCTAAGTTCCCGTGGTACGCGCCACCCGCGCTTTCATCACGAAGAGGAACGCGGCTCGGAGCTGTTCACACAGCTGAGCCCAGGATGTGAAACATCCGGGGGATGTTGCTTCCCGTGTGTACACCCAACCCTTAGCACGGCCGCTAAGGTTGTAGAGTGCAAAAGCAGCACGAAGTTGCTCGGTCGAGATCAGAGCCGCGTCCATCGCGAGCTCTACTTCTCAGACCCAGAAGTGAAGGTTCTCGCCTTCCTTCCCTTCGTACGGCTTAACCTTCAGCCGTATTGGCTTCGGGTGAGGCGGATTTGCTTCCGCCACCGGAGCCTGCAGGTTCTCCCGCACATGCGCGACGAGTCCCTGCTCGTACGCGTCGAACGCATTGACGCGCTCGAGCTGCTCGGCCGATGTTGACACCACCAGGCTCTGCAGGGCCTCCATCCCGAAGATGCCTGCCATCTTCCGAACCGACTCGAACTGAGAGTCGTTCATATGGGAGAAGTCGTTTCTATCCATGGCAACGAACTTCGAAGAGGTTCAGGTAGTCTACCCGCGGTGGCGTGGATTGACTACGAGTGCTACCAAGTGTGACGGGGTCACACAGCACCTTGCGCTAGAGGAAGTTATCTTCCGAGAGTATACAAACTCTCAGTGAACGGCTGTTCACAGGTCCCCTCTTTATTCAAAAGAGAGCGAAGTGACCTAATTAAAGTAGAATGTAAACTGAGTATATTTATGGGTAGAAAAAGCTTGGGTTTAATACAAACTATAAGCCACCTATAGAAATGCAATGTCGTTAACCAATGGTTGGCTTTGAACGACCTTGGTACTTTGTACCAAATATCCCGAAGTATGACGTGTCACACTTCATGTAACCAGGGTACACTTAGGGCTACGTACCCCGTTACAGATACACTTACCTATTGCAATATCAATTCAATGAACTGGATGGATCACATGTACTTGACAACTTCTTCTTTAAGTCCAGTGAAGACCGTGAATCATTTGAAAGAGCGAACGTTGAATGCGGTGTGGAATACTGCATTGCAACTAAATCTACGATAAGCGATTGTATAAATTATGCACGATGATTCACAATATTTGGTTCAGCAACAACCAAAACGTGTGAAATGTCGCTGGATTCTTTCCTCGTCCACCTCATTCTGATTGGTTCTTGATGCGCAAGACATATCTATGTGTAATCAAACAACAAGTAATGCGTTTCAACAAGGAGTGTGCTACTAAAGATTTCGATGATTGGTTTGATTCCAAGTATAATCCATAACTGAACGAAGGCAAACTGATAGGGGTTGCTGATGGTTGTAATTCTGCTGCATACAAGCAACGGAAAGATGAATATGAAATCAAGGAGCCAAGGAAAACTTCCACTTCGAAGACGTTTGAGCTTTCCACACCTGATCATGATTTCGAATTGACATTCAAATCTGAGCGGAAGTTGGCAACACTAACTCAGCTGGTGGAATTAACTGGCCAAACAATTGACGACATGCGTTCAGCCATGGTGGATACATCATTTGAGATCGATGAGATTGAATATTGGGCAGAGAAGTATCTAGTGATCGAGAACAAGCCCAACTGTGACTTTGATTAAAATTTCAGTACTTTCGATAAGATGTTGAAAACTACCAGCTTCGAGTCTCTTCATGTGCTGAAACGATTTGTACTCTACTTCATTCACGAGTTCTACGTCTTTGAAGGAACCGATATCGCCTACTACAAGCGTAAGCCAACGGAGGACGATAGTTTTGTGATCAAGGCATATGATCCAAAGAACTTCTTCAAGGTGCAAATTCAGTTCATTGAAAACAAGAAGCCACGTTCCATCAAGCTGTCTGACCTTCTAAACACGGCTCCATTCCACAAGTTTGCAAATACTGTCTGCAAATGGGAACATGATCCAAATGACATGGAGACATTCAGCTTAACAAATCCACTACTGGCGAAGGATTTGCACGAAGAAATTACCGAATCTGACTTGCACCCAGTGTTAATTGATTACCTGAAGCGTATCATTTGCTTCGATCATCCTGAGAGGTACCAGTGGTTGATGGAGTATATTGGTAGTCTTTGTCCTATCCAGACAACAAGACGAAGGTTATGCTCGTGTTATATTCAATGGAGAAGCAAATTGGGAAGTCCAATTTCTTCAAGCTCCTTACTAGTCGTCTGGGAACAGCAAATACTCACATGACTCAGCATCTTAATGTCTTTGGCGAGCGTGGATCGCCGCAACTTCGACATAAAAAATTGTGCTGGTTTGAGGAAATTGCTGGCGATAAGTGATCGTTTCGTAACTGTCTTGAGCGAATGAAGTCTGCTCCGTACAATCTAGTCGAAAGCTCTACCATGAAGAAGAAGAACATGGCAACATCACTGAATTTATTGGTGCTTCCAACAACTTGATTGGCATCGTCGAAGACAAGATGACAATTTTTGATGTAAATCCAGCGGAACAGCACAACAAGGTCTATTATGGAAAGCTGATTGATGATATGATCAAAAATGATAATGAGATGAGCAATTTCGACACATATTTAAGCAGTTTGCCAACCCCAAGCCAAAATCCTTCTTCCGAACGCCTATCTATGATTCTATGACAGCTGCTAGCAATGAGGGCATTGTCAACTATGTCAATGAACTAAGTGAATCGGGACTAAATGGAATCGTACACAGTGAGTCAAAAGGCCTATATTGCGTGGAGAGAGATATTATGTATCAGCATTATCAAAGGTGGCGTGAGGCAGCTGGTGAAGTCCCTGATAAGCGATCGAAATTTTGTGAGAAGATATTGAAGTTGGACAAGCGTATCACATTCAAGCGATACAAAGACAGTTGAGCCACTCTGATGGAATCTTCTCTCTATTGACTTTACCAAGTCTAAAGCTTCCCGAAGCAGCAATATGACGATTGCGACGAGGTTGAGCCATGCCAACCCCAGTTAATTGCTTCACTCCTTTACGCATTTCGTGACTGAATCCACCAGTTTCTGGTGCGGTGATATCCAGCAGCTGTATCCATTACAGAGCCTGCAATCGGCTTCTTCTTATTTTTCAAAAAAAACCTAAATTGATTTTCCAGCTTCTTTCACGCCATTCCATAAATCTCCCCAAAATCCACTTCCATCGAGTCCAGATTGATACGTACGTAAACCTTCACCGTGAGTCATATGTAAAGCTGTTCCTTTACCAGATTCATTCGCTTTGACAAGCTTCTTGTACTTCTCGGGCTCAAAATAGTAGGTAGGACCAGCATTGAGCTGAGCATGCGTCAATCGAACAGGCTATCCATGCAAAACCGTTAAGGTTTGCGCGTGGCTAAGGTTGACACGAAACTCTTTATACATCTTAGCAGATTTCGAAGCAATCGCGTTAACTGTGATGAATTATATATAAGCACGAAATAAAATATATGTCAAAGCTTAAATTCAAAACTCAGAGTCTAGATGAACTAAAACAAATAATTATTCGCGATCTCGAAATGAGCAATGACAGGCTATCCAAAGCTAAAATTAACCTGTATTTGAGGCAACTACTTCGATTATTCAAATCGGGGAAGGAGACTATGCAATGGGATCCTAAGGAATATATTGCTCGTACTCAATACCCCAACAAGTACGACGATGCAAATTTTCAGAAAGTGTATGGTGTTCAGAGCTCTGACATGATTGCTGGATTGACGCGTCTTTACAAAAGCAAAGAGAGTCTTGTCCTTACTTTGAATGCACTTTGCAAAATGGTGAAGACTCGATTTCGTGACGCGTTTCAATACTATAACGCAGTGAGAAAGGTACTTAGCAAGCAGAATAAGGAGGACAAATTGGATAATGAGCTTACGCCTGAAGAAGAGAAGAAATACATTAGCTACCAAGAATTGATAGCGGTTCCACAAAACGTCAAGAAGAT
>NW_003303729.1:13238-23670 GCF_000142945.1 Phytophthora infestans T30-4
CCAGGCGAATATGACAGTAATAATGGATTCAGTTCAGTTTTTTTTAAAGCATTTGGTAAAACAATGGAAAGCCAACGAGCATGAACATGATCCGTCACATTGTTGAATCACATCTGATCCAATCACCAACATATGCGAAGCTTACTAATAGAGAAAAACATGACCTTCACGCTAAGCTACTCCATAGCCCCGTTTGCTGCCAATACTAGCTACAATAAGATTGCAAGCAGATCCACGGCATCAGAGGTCAGCGAGGAAGCTCCTGACTTCTCATATGAGCCAGCGCCTCAACCTCCATCACCTGCTAAGCCGCAAACACGCTCTAAAGCAAATAGGGAACGCATATTTCATGGAAATTTCACTCCAACAGGCAGTGATAAATCACTTGAAATTAAAATCGAGAAGTAATATGAATACACCCAATATAAAAAGCAAATCACATCCAAATGACGTCCAAACGGGGTCCACATGTTATGATTTTCAATGGATTGCACGCGCGTCTACGAAGCGGAAAAACACTTGTAAATCTGAAGACTATGCTCGTCGCTCATGCGTTCGTTGATTTATGGCACCTGATTGAAGATGAGCAGAGCTTCCGACAAGCATCTCTTAAGTCTTCTCGACGAGCCTGAGCAAGACTTTATGAGATATTGCTTGAGCAAATGTCATATCAAGTTACGAGAATTTAATTCGGCGTACAATGAGCAACTGGATGGGGTAGTAAACCGCTTAAAAATGCTACAAGGAGCTACAGCTATTGGAGATGATAATCCAAGCATTAAAAAGGAAATGAAGCAACTTCTTGACAAGCTGTATGAGAAAGGAGTATTTTCAACAAATTATTATGCCCAATTCAAGCGGATGATGAAGCTCTCTTAGATTCACGCTTGAAGGTGAGTAATTTACTCGTATCAATGTATTTGGGCATCTTTGCCTTTTTTTGCTCCTTGGCGAGTTGGCTAACATTGACCTTCTCCGGTTGCTTCGTCAGAGTCTCAATGTTTGTGGAGCCATGGTCTGTCTTGGAGGGTCCAAGCGGATTGACAGTTCCGCAGGTGACACCATCACCGTCAATATCCATTGGTTGTGGCATCATCTGCCTGCGAATTCTTTTACGTCGATGCATTTTCTTCACTTGTGTATTTATAAGCAAATCAAAATGTCATTTCCAGTTTTGTTGAACGTCAACAATCAAGTTGCCCAGCATCAATTCCGATATCGATTCAGTCAACCGATTGATTTCAGTCAGTTTGAATGCGCACTTGGCTCGATCTCAATTTATTACAGCTGGAAGGCTATCACTGCTCAACGCCAAAACAACTTATTCAAAATCATTTGGCCAACAGCAGCAACAACAACTACGTGCTCAATCACCTTGCCAGATGGTACATACTCAGCAAGTGATATCAACAACTACCTGCAGCATTGGAGTATTCAAAACAACTTAAATCTGGCAACAACACGACCGGTGAATACTACTACTTCATCTCGTGTGCTGAGAATCCATCCGCGTATGCGATTCAGCTCACGATGCTGCCTGTAAAGAATGTCACTGGATACACAGCAGCAAGCGGCCTCCCAACAATGCCAGCTGCATCACTGCATACACTCCTCAACTTCAGATTGATAACTCTGGATTTGGAGCTAACGTTGGGCTATCCAATGGTGTATATCCTGCTGCTCAAACTACGAGCGTTTACTCCATCAATAACAACGTCACGCCTCCTGTCGCTGCTGTAATTCTAGAGCTGTCTAATCTTTATAACCCAATTGCAAGCAGCAATCAAGCTCTCCACACCTTCACATGCGCTGAAGTAGGATTCGGCGGACTTATTACCACGTCACAAGGCCAAGGTATTGCATATTGTCCGATGCAAGGAACCAATAACGAGATCACGTTGAGCTTCTATGATCAAGACATGCGTCCGTTGCAAATTATCGATCCTAACGTGTGTATTCGTTTGCCAATGAGACAAAAAAATATGACTCGACGATGTGATTACATTTCGCAGATATACTCGATGACATTGCGATAGATCTTTCTTTCGATGATGTCCATTAACATAGTGCTCATCTTCTCAGATGTTACTCGCTTGTAGAGATCAATAAATGCTTTGACTGGCATATCACTTGGAAAGTCGCGGCAAATAATTGCAAGATCTCGTTGGGTCAAGTTACGGCCGAGAACCACACATTGGCTGTTGATGCGAATCGTCTGTGGTATACCAAAGTAGCTCTGACTAATGTAGATCATACTCCATCCTTTTTTTCGGCCTCTGATGAAGTATCGATCGATTTGAGCTTGAGCCTTCTTTGGTTCGAGCACCAAATCATCGCATATAACGAGTTTGCTTGTCTCAGAGTCATAATCGCTCATTGCTGGAACTACTCCATTTTCAAAAAAATCGACGTCATCGATGGTATCCTTGAGATGATCGTAGAGCGTCTCATTCGTTTTCGTGCAGATGACGATCTTTGTAAAGCATTTGCTAAGCAGAGCGATGATATAGGGGACGGTGCTGGATTTGCCACTGCCCGATGGACTCGCTACGCAGAGCCTGAAAGGTAATTCAAAATGGTCATTCTTTGGATGTTTCTGGAGCTTTTTTATCTATCGTTTCATAGAAGTTAATCATATTTCTGTGATTGTATATACAAGTAAATAAAATGTCTTCTCTTCCACCAACAACCAATAGTCCAGTCTTCAATAGCTCTTTCTTCCTTGGATCAAATGATTACTTGACCATCGCCACCGCTGCCAAGAGATACCAGAAACGCGATGGGACTGGAGTCTTCAGTTCATTGGCTGTAGCAGGTAATCTCGACTGTGGAGCGTTGACGATTGCAGGAGCTGCTGTTGATCTCAGTTCACTGTCAGGGGTCACAGCTGGAACAGTTACAGCATCAAAGTTATTTATGGCCGATGCGAATAACGATATCAGCTCATTTCGTAATTTGACGGCAGTAAATCTTACTGGAACTCTACTGACGGCAGCGCAACCGAATACCACGTCGATTGGAACATTGTCATCTCTGAATGTGTTTGGATGATTGACAGCATTTACGTTGACTGGAACGATTAGCACAGCAGCTCAACATAATATTACATTGCTTGGAACTCTCACAACTGGATTGCAAACAACGATCACCAACAACACAACTTCATTTGCAAGTTATGCGCGTTGGACAAACAGTCTTACTACGCCAATGAACTGTGTGCTCGAAGTGTCAAACATCGCGCCTAGGTTCGGAACAATCTCGCAACATACTTTTCTTATCTATTCAGGCAATGCAATTGCAATGTGGATGGACGTTAGCCAGAACGTGAGAATTTGGAACCGTAGCACCATCTGGAACGTATAAGTTAGAAGTAGATGGATCTATAAACGCTTCCGCAATTAACATCAATGGAGTTGCAGTTGCTTTTCGGCTGATATAACATCTATCACCGGTATCACTGCGGGGATAGCTTCCGCAAACAAAGCTTTGGTTGTTGACAGTAGCCTAAATATCGCTGGAATAAATTCTCTCAGCGCAACATCATTGACTGGAACTTTGCTTACTCCAGCTCAACCAAACATAACGAGCGTTGGTACATTATCTAGTTTGAATCTGTCGGGTTCAGGTATCACTCACACACAGAGTGCTGGAGGCAATGTTGCTTTATTTACTAACTCAGCAGCTGTAAGCACGCTCACCATCGGTATTGCAAGTGCTGGTGGCGCATGCGATATTCGATCAGGTACTGCAAGCGATCTATACCTGGATGCTAATAATACGAGAAGGCTCTCGATTAAAAGTGGAGGTAATGTCGGTATCAATACAACTTCTCCAGGTTATCAACTTGATGTGAGCGGGTCTTTTAACCCCACCAGCTTTTACATGAACAGAACACTTATCACAGCATCGGCAACATATTTGAATGGAGTAACGGGGTATGGAACGTATCTGAGTGGTATCACTCCGGGTTCTGTCGCAGCGAGCAAAGCTATGGTTACCAATGCAAACTCAGTGATTCAGTTCGGATCGGGCAGCGCTACCACAAACCAGATCAAACACATTGCGAGCACGAGCTTGAGAGATAGTATTCAAGTCTATCGTGTAGATGATTCCAGTCCACTGATCATTGGTACGCAAATTGATGGATCCGCCAGCACCAATAGAACATATCCCATTCTAAATCTAGTATCTGCAATTGATCTCACTGCACAAGTAGGTGGTGTTTCAGCTACAAGCGCTGACTTATTTAATATCAACTGGAATGATAAACTATCGGGTTGGTTTTACGTCTCAGACGCATAGATTCTGCTTCAATGTTGGCAATAGTCAGCCTTATAAAAGTGGATTTCTCATTCATATACTCTTGCAACTTCAGCGGATGCCTTTTGTATAAATCCTGCTGGTTCATCCCCTACACCAGCGGCTGGATGTCTCTACCTTGATTCCGACAGTGTTAATAAGATGATATTCGATTTGAATACGCCATACACCAGTTCATTTGGAACAGCGCCAGTTACACTGAATTCTGGCAATATCTACGTTAAGGCATCTAACGCATTAAACGATGGATCGGCAAACTTCGATATGCCCATTTTCATGGAATCATCAAATGCAACGCCCATTGGTTTTGGATTGTAACTGAGCAATGCAAGAAATGCGACTTCAACGAACTCTGCATATTTTGGAACCACAACAGTAAATGATCCCGTGGTGATGACTGGGAATACAAGACGACCGGGAAAGTAGGCATAAGAACTGGTTCACCTTCTGCAACGCTGCATGTTTCAGGGACAGTATCGAACACATTCAATGTTGGTGGACGTCTATACTCTCAAACAACATCAACTTCATCGTCATTCAGTCAGCTGGGCCCAGTAACAGTTTCCGTTAGTGCCATGTATAGACGAGCAAAGAAAACATCAAACAACTTGACGAATCCTACTGTGAAAACGTCTCCAAGGCAAATGTATTCACGTAAAGCTACACTGGATCGGAAGAAACCATTACAAGGTTTGGCTTCATTGCTTAAGTATTGAATCGCCTTGGCTACATGAATCTGTTGACTATTACTCGAAATGAAAACTTGAAGAAGAAAATGATGATGACATCGAAGGAGCTCAAATGAACATTGACTACAATAAGATCACAGCCATCAACTTCATGATGATCAAAAAATTGAACAAGCGTATTGAAGAACTAGAAAGAAAAATGGGCCAACTTATATAGACTATGAGAGCCAAAACCTCAAAGCCAGTGCCCGAAGGTACAGCCACCCTCTGATTCAGTAATGATAATCGATGGAAGGATTCTGCTGCCAGTCCAAGATGAAAAGTTTCCAGCGTGATTGAGATAGATTTGAAACAAAAAAAGATTGAGGTGCTTCGACGAGGGAAAGGGCGCTTGACAAATAAATTTCTCTCAACTAGCAAAGAAAAAACATCAAGCGCATTCGTATTTAAAGACGATTCGCAACTTCGGGAGGATAGTTTCTTGATGTAGAGTGATATTGTGGCAGTAGAAACTTATGTGTCTAATACAACCTTCATCCACTCTTTCCATATTTTTTTGTATTGGTTCATGTTGGCCTTCGTATGTTTTCCTGTAATTTTCGGTGCATGCGTATCAATATAATTATTACCATGTTTGTCGTCTACGACCGATTTAAATTGTGTTCTGATAGTATTAAGAAGATGGTTTCGATTCGCAGCTGTGCTATTATCAACAACTTTATTAAAATGAGCTTTTACACGCTCCTTGACCTCCTCTTTCTTATCAGCACCAAGATCAGCAGAGCTCATTTTGCGCTCCATTTCTTCGTGTTTGATTTTAGTTTTTGGTCGGAGATTAGGAGATGTCTCATCTGGAGCAGGTGCATCACGTTTACGTTTCAAGAACGCTTTTGCGATTTCACTGGCCTTATCGTCTAGTAGTCTTACGGTTATGCATAAATACCTTGCTTCTAAAATCTTTATTTTTCGTCAAGTCTTTTCGAATACGATCTTGAAAAGCTTTTTCCACATCCATTTGTTTCTTTCTTTTAGTGTAATCGAAGTTGTTCATATGATTCATTAAATTTTCATCATTGAACATTTCCTCGTACGAGAAGCTCGGTGGAGCGTTCATGCTCCCGTCCGTATCAGTTTGCTGAGGAGCATACTTATATTTTTTGAAGATGTGGATTTGGATTTGGTTTCTTTTGGTGAGGGTTTGGTTTCTTTTGGATACCCGGGGATTGGTTTATTTGGTGAGTCGTGGAGCTTTCCTCCGTCACTCTTAACTACTGGAGGAGCCTTCTTCGTGAGCTTACTAGTGATCTGATCATAGTCATAATCCTGTGATTTGCCCATGACTTGTTGGAACAGAGTTGCCGAAGAATCGCTGCTAGCGCCGTCTAAAGCTTGCTGCTGAATCATTGCTTTCAACTTCGCGCCTTGGACAAAATCACTTTTGGCCATTGCATTGTAGTAGCGATCATACGCTTTTTGCTTAGTTTGGTTATCAGTGAAGAACCCGTTCATTTGTGCCTGGATGCTATATTTGGCAAATAAAAAAATACTAATTGATAGCGGGTTGGCATTTAGTTTTGAGCCGCGTCTTGAGAGACAGTTCCCATAGCAGTATCTACAGTTGCTACGACTTCACGTAGAATATGATCATAAATCGTAAGCGCGTAGTTCGTGTTGTTCGTGCCCGAAACAATGATCGACTTGCTTGCACCATCTTCGCTGGGTAGACGACGGCCAATGTCAACAGCAATGAATCGGTACAGTGATTCCCATATACGCTGAGACAGTAAGCCAACATTAGTGACATCATTGAGGCCACCATCAACGCTAGATTTTGACATTTCTTGTACGAATAGATCGTAGCCGAAGTTGGCAGGGTTATTCCAAATTGGGACGTTACCCACTGTTACTTGGATATTTTTTAAAGCTGCATAAGGACTCGTCGTGGCTGGCATCGTTGAAAAGCAACTACGGAATGGATTGATCACATCTGGTAAAGAGCTTGGTCCAGGCGTTACATTTGTAATAACAGGTTGCATAATCAATTTCTTCGGATTGGTAATACCATTCGTCACCGCCCATGAAAATGACTGACCGGATTGGACAGTAAACTTGTTGGTTACACGCTCAAAGTAACGGAACATCTTCTTTGGGATGAGAGCGTTGTCAGCTGATGGATTTGGGCTATACGTTGGAACCAGTAGACGAGAGAATGTCTGCGATGGAGCAATACCACTTCCCGAAGTTGCAGTACCATTAACATCGGCTGTGACTAATAAATTTGTTGATCCTGGAACAGCTTAACCAGTTGATTCGCCAGTGTTGGTTGTCTTTGCGGATGAACCATTCCGGAGAATTGGGCAAGTGTTGCCGAAGCTCATGTTACTGTTCATGCTAGCAATATTCGTTGCTGCATCCGTACCTGCTGATCCACCAGTGGTAATTGACGTAGCAGAGCTGTTATAGTTGATATAGATGAACCCCTTCGTGTTCTTTTGCATTGGACATATTTGAAGTAGTCGGATAAGTCAGAGAGCTTAATGCAGGCTAAATAAAGAGCTACGTAAATGGAGCACCGGCAGCAACGGCGCCAGATGGCGCGACGTATACTTGCGGCTTTGACACAGCTTGGATACTGGCATTAGATCCCATGATATCATATGCAAGTTTACCGCTGCTTTGATCAAGCGCGGTGAATAGCGATCGTTCGTACGCACCTACATTCGAAAATGTGTTAAAAAGACCCCATTCGCCAACGGTGCCGTTAATATAATTGGATGTTGTCATGTTGTCAAGATTTTGGGCGACTCCGGGAATTGGTAGACGATATTCATCTAGCACGAAGTTGCTCGTTGGTCCTTGTTTAATGTAGGAGCTGTAGTCCCATTCGGTTAGCGCCTTGAACGTAGCATTTACATTTTCATGAACTTGATTCGTCTGAACGGTCACGCCATCTACAACAACTTACCCGGAATCAATGAATTGCCAGGCATATGCCTTAGGAACAAGCTGATCAACGGTACAAGCAGCGGTCGAGGTAACAGAAGATTCTCCAGCATTGAGAATCTGAAGCTTGATTGGAAGATCAATGACAGCCTCTTCCCAGTTGACAAACGCAGCTTGAGAAGAGGTTAAATTGAATTTGACCAGCGTATTTACCAGTGTTACTAGTCGAATCCTGAATATAGGTCCATTTCTTATCACGAAAGAGCGTTTCAGCTGGAGCTGGTTCGACGGAGTGCTCGAAAGCAGAGATATCACTTGCGGTGGGCATTGTATAGTACGAGTTTGCTTTATATTGGGCAAGATATAGATCTTCAGAAAAAACACTATATGAGCGAAAAGAAAATTATTAAATTGTCTCGAACAACAGATGATCAACTAATGAAACTCGCTACTTCTCTTGGGGTAAAGGTAGATCAAATCGATTTCAAGCTAAATCTTGATAGAAGCACAGATTATGCAATAATCAATATGGGCAATCCAATTATCAGAGGCACACATTGGCCGGCAGTCTCAAACAAAGACAAGCGCTACTTCGATCCTCTAGGCCTTCCAAGACCACGCGTTTTTCCCAAAGACTATTCTTATCGCGAAATTGATATCTAAGACCCCCGATTCGGGCACTGTGATGGCTTCTGTATCTTATGGCTTCACTATTTGCAGCATGGAAAGGAAGACGAGTTCTACAAACTATTTTAAGCAGCTCGGATAATGACAGCTGTACTATAAAGTATGCAAGAGTTATACTCTCAATATCACCAGGCAGAAACTCGCGATTGATGAGATTGAGTTGATTTTGAGATTTTTGAATTCGCTCTTGTTGAGATTCAATCAACTTTTCAATGCGCGTGAGCTCTCCGATAAATTCAAAACCCTTAAATCCAGCGATCAAGCGATCAAGCGGCTGTATACTTCATATCTATAATTGTCAATATAGTCTTGTATGGCTAGATTGTATATTTTAGAATATTTAGCCTGTATATACAGATATTGCTGCATGATCGCTACCATAAATAGTTTTTCGAAAACCAATCGGGAGTGTAAGGATGTTGATCGTCAATCGGACCATGTCGCTTATAGTATCGCTCTCTTCGCTTTGTATCTTTGTGATCATAGTCACGGTATGCTTTTAAATTTGTGCGATCTTGATATTGCTGATAGGACTCACCATTGGACTTGATTGCTCCAAACGACACGACTCTGCCATCGCTGAGCAACGCATCATATGTTTTGCCCTTGCGCTTGGAAACGCGGAGCTTATATCGTGTATCGCGAAAGAGCGATTACAGCTATGAGCGATAGCACCGATAAGATTGATAGATTGGAAATCCTCAAAAGTGAATTGGAGCGCCTGCAGGTCTTGTAAAAATAATACCTCACTTCGAAGACTGGTTCATATTCGCCATCACCAAACTCAAGGTCTTCTCTCGAATGTTAGCATCAGACTTCAACTTATCAGTGTCGAATGTAAATGGCTTCACGTTGATTGGTGCGATTGTTGGAGTGTAAACTTTGTTATCATTATCATCAATAACGACTGGCTCCTCATCAGCTGTATCAACGTATTGAATGCCCATTTTCTAGGTATATTTATCTGAAATATATTAAAGATAATGTAGAAACGATGTAATTATCTTCATGTTGTTCATGTGTCGTTTCTATGAGTGACGCTTAGCGCGTATCGGCCTCCATGGTTATCTACACACTGTTATTATCTATATCTCTAAAAAAAATTGCCAGGGTCACAAAACAATTTATCTTAAGCAATGATAATATATACAATTGGATCCTCCATTCGTTGTTGTTGTGGTGTTGGAAATCCCACGTGAACTCTAGCTACAGATGTAGTTAGGATGTTCCCACAACAATACGTCTACTAGGATAGTAAACGATCGTTCGGGCGGACCTGAAGACCCCAGTTCTGCCCTTGCACCGGGACAAACTGGACCTTGTAAACTACTTATATAGGCCAACCAGTAAAATAAGAACACGCTACTAGCACGAGCAAAGCTAGCAGGTGTTTTGAATCCTCGTGGCTCCAACAGCGGAAGGGTACCAGGCACGGGTAAGCCATTTACGAGATCACCGAGTGTTCAACACTCGGCTGGAAGAAATAAAAGGGAGGCAATTCAAGCACGCCCAGTCGTGCAAATAGGCAACAATAAGCCGTCACGTAAAAACCTCCCGATAATAATCGGCCAATACACAAAGTCTCTTGGCCTTGCCGGATGAACCCTCGCTACAGAGCTTCGAGTTCACCGACAGGCATAACACACTCAAACAAGCTTGACCTGACGCTTACCTTGAAGCCGGACGTCGCTCTGTGTGCTTGAGTGGAAATTCTGTTCTGTATTTAAGCTTATCCTTTCGGGTCTAAACGGTAATAAGAAGTCCTAATCAAGTATACAAATATCAAGTGAACA
>NW_003303729.1:23770-28138 GCF_000142945.1 Phytophthora infestans T30-4
GTGTCTTCCAAGGTCGCTGAGTCTTCCGCGAGCTCATCCCAACCGCCACTGAGGGTTCGTACCGTAGATGGTCCGCTGAATGCGAATCCGGCCAGTCCATTATTAATAATAAGGACAGCCTGAATTCAGTGACATAGGGCTGTATCCGATATTTGTTGAAAGCTCGGAGGTGACGCCGTCGAGTCCCTTGCACCTTGGCGTCTCCGTACATCACTCGACCGAGGGTTCGTCGCTTGAACAACTTGGGCGGTGTCACGTCTTTGTCGACGGGTGATAATCCGCAACCACGGAGAAATCACTACACCACAACTGCCCCTGTCGCAATGGAAGCCACGGTACTGGTGCCCGTTGTGACATTTCTTCATTCTTCAATTCACCATCTCGCCACCGTATGTCCAAGCGTCTGAATCGAGTCGTGTCCGACGCGTTTCAGCGTCTCAATCCTCGTAGACGTCGCGAGCGTGAGCAGCTGGAGGTACGTAAGCCCATCCTTCTCTTGAATCATCGGTACCTTGCTCATCACCTCGCATTACTCGACTTGTTTCTCAGGAGGGCAAGACCGAAGGTTCGAACGCCCCTCAGTCTGCTGCACTTCCTCCGACAGCAGCGTCATCAACCGTTCCTCCGGCGCCCGCTCCCCCAGACTCTTTACTTCCTGCGGTAGCTGCTGCAGCACTCCCCGTCGTCGCTGAATCCGCGGAGATGGCTCCTGCTGCTCCTCCTGCCCCAGATGGTGGTCCACCACCACTCACCGAAGATTCGCTGCGCGCCATACTGGCTGAAAGTACGGAGGCATCGGTCGATCACATGATGACCTCGATAATCCCGTACTTGACTGCAATGGCTCGTCACCAAGTGCAGATCAGCGTTGTGCCTCCTCTCCACGGCGATATACACACTCAGCGTCGTCTCGAGACAGCTATTGGTTTCGATGAGGTCCTCGCTGCGATACAACCTGTTCCTGACGCGCTGTCGGCATTACCCCAACGCGTTGCCGACTTAGAGCGTCAGTTGCGGTTTGCTCAGTCCGAGGCTGCTGCCGCCGTGCGTTCGGTGGCACCCCACATCATGGCTCGTGAGAACGCGGAGACGTTCCTCAAGGCTGCAAACGCTGAGATTGAAGCCTTACACCACCACGTCAAGATTCTCCGCGAGTCGAACGCCAAGAACGACGCCATGCTCGCCACTGTTCAAGCCACTATGGAACGACACGCAGAAGACTTGAATCGTCTGCACTGCGAGGTCCAAGCTCGGGACGTTTTTATCAGCACGTTGCAGAAGAAGCTGGCTCGCGAACGCGAAGTGTACAAGTCTTCTATTGGCGCGAATACTGAGCAGACCCGGAAGCTCCACCTCCTTCTGGTAAAGCTTGCCCAGGGCAAGTATGTCGATAACGACACGCTCAAGGTCCTCGAGAACCAGCAAGACCGTAACACTCGCCTCCTCCAAGCGAATCGTACCCTCCGTGCACACGTGAGTCTGGCAGGGATGGATCCCGAGGTACTTCGTCTGGCTGTCGAAGGTACGCTCTTAATGTTGCTCCTTCCACCGTGTGTTCAGCAACTAACGTTCGTTCACAATCCTTCGTGATAGGTCTGACTGCGGGTGAGCTGGACCTGGATGCGCTGGACTTGGATCAGGAGACGTTAGTCGCTCTGCGGCGTATTCAGTCTGCCACTGCTTCTTCGGACAATCCTCAAGCCTTTCCGGCAGCTTTGGCCAAAGCAGCTCACCAAGTGGCCCATGGGAAATCCCATAAGCGTCTTAGACCAGGTGGCGAGGATTCAGACGACGATCCGGACGACTCTGACGAAGACAAGGCTCCAATCCCAACGGACAAGGCCAGTGCTTCGATGGCAGCTGCCGGTCTCGGTGATGCGCCACCTGCCGATACTTCAACTCCCAAGTCGGCTCGTAGATCGCTGTTCGGTCCGAAGGCGTGGAAGAAGGCGGCCCAGAAGAAGCGCAAGAAACCCCGTCCTCATTCTTCTGCTAAGTCGCCACGACGTCATATAAAGACTCGGTCCAAGTCTGTACCGTCTTCTCCAAGTTCATGGTCGCCACCTCCTACACCAGCGTCTTCCTCGACTCCCGCAGTGGTCGACCTCAGCGGCGACCAGAGTGACGTGGACATGGGGACTGCTGATCCAGGCAGCGTCCCTTCGGTTCAAGAAACTGCTACAGAGCCTTCGGGTAAGGACGTGAACCCTGAGGATCACGACGATGTTCCTGTCTCTCCTGACGCGCCTTCGCTCCCGCCTCAGGGTCCACACGATGTGGCCAAGTCACCAGCTTCAACGATTTCACCTTCTCCAGCCGACATACGTGCTGCTGAAGAGGCTCTGCGCGAGGCCGAGGAAATGCGGCTCATGTTTGGCTCGAGTGACGAAGATGAAGAGTCAAACCAGACTGTCCCACAAGGCAAGTCTGCTTCGGCGTCTGCCGCGACATCCAAGGCAGTTGAAGTCTCGGGAGTGGTTTCTACAGCAGGGTCTGCCCCTGTTGAGGCTGCTCCACTAGCTTCCGCGTCTTCGAAGTCGGCTCCGACTGTTCCCACGACTGATGTACCAAGCGTGTCTTCGCCTGGCCTTTCGATGGAGATTGATGACGATGGGAATGCTGATGACGACTATGGAGATGACGTGGATGACAATGAATCTTCGGTGGATGACTCTCCTGATGCTCTCAGTGGTAGCGGTGATGTTCCGCCCCCCCACCGATCATTCAAGCATACTCGATGACGAAGATGTTGAAGATTCAAACAGGAACTGGAGTAATCTTGGCCCAGCTCGTCCTCCGACTCCACCTCGGCCAAATCCTTCGCCGATGATGACTTCCCCAATCATCGTTGCCGGCCCGCCTCCCTTCGCCACCAGCAAGTCCTCCGGCACCAGCATCTTCTCTTCGTGTTCCAGTGTCTCCTCGTCCGGCTATTTGGACTCTCGATGCTGGACCTGGACCGCATGATTACAGCAACCTATACTTCGGTGCCGCGTCGTGGTGGTGCACCGTCGGTTGAGCCGTTGTCTCACCGAGTGTTATCTGGTTCTCGCTCTTCGGTGCCGGCTTCGTCCACCCTGCAACCGTGGGTTCTTCCGTATGTGGACATGGAGTTTACCGACGCAGGCGCCAAGAAGTGTTTCGAGCGACTCTTGAGCTTAACGCTTCCCGAACCAGCTGGTGAGGTGACCGTGCGTACAACGTTGGAGGGTCTCCAAGCGTTCTTCGATTATTCGCATCCTGATCACCCGTACCAGCAACTTCGGCAGCTTTATCCTCTTCAAGCTTGCCTCTTTGACACTGTCGACTTCAAACCAAGCGTCCCTATCTCCAAGCGTGCCCCGATTGAGACCCGTCTCAAAATGATCTGGGCGAACCTTCGGGGTGACGGCGGTAAGCAAGGTGACCTCGGGTTCGCGTTGTGGGAGCGTCTCCACTGGCTTCCGCTAGCTGGTATTAAACGAGGTCTCGCTGAAGAAGCTAAAAAGGTTGGCCACGACAAGGAACGCTTGAAGGAACTGAGAGCTGTGTTAAAGAAGCTCTTCAGTGAGCGCGACCGTCGTGCCGATCGTCTTCGCAACAAGTACCGTGAGCAGTACATGGCGTGGAGTCGTGACTCGGTTTCCTCTGGTACTTCCGGCGTGTCATTCATTCGTCCCGAGTTGCTTTTAGAGCCGTCTAAGCCGTGGTACCCCATTGAAAACTTGTCATTCGCACCTCTAACATCTGACTGGCTTTCTGAAGTTCCGGCTCTCGACGCTCGTCAGCCATGGCGTACTGGATGGATGAATGCGCCGCATCAGCACCCGTACAACACCACGTACTTCCCGTGCCAGCGTAATCCGGAGTTCTTCAATCCTCGTGGTACACGTTTCGTGGATGTGTACCGAAGCGTGATCGTTGACCCGTCTCTCGATTCAACCGAGCTTATTTCGACCTGGCGTTCGTTGTTTGACTCGCCACCGGGTACTCCACGTCCTGCTCTGGCTGCTGCTCCTGTTGAAGCTGGTACCGAGGATTCGCAGGGTCCGGCTTCAGCTCCAGCTGCCGAGGCTCAGGTTCTTGATGAAGAGGAGAAGGAGAGTGGTGACTCGGCTTCGTTGACACTCTTGGCCACCGCGGCCAGACACTTGGAATCGATTTGAATCCTCGCTGCACGTTCTACGACGCTCTCCAGCATCTCAGCTAACTGTTGAGGTGTCCCGCGTGACTTCGTTTTCAGTGATCGCTCCGCGGTCGGCATTCATGTTTTCTTATTCTTAATCCACTTCCACAGCGTAATCATGTTCATGTTGTTCTTCAAATGCATATACAATTTGTTGTTGCAGTAACGTTCTTCGTCTGTTACCACAGGCTGCATCGCCCTGT
>NW_003303729.1:28238-31491 GCF_000142945.1 Phytophthora infestans T30-4
CACGCTAGTCTTCGTCCGCCACTTGCGCCATCTGCAGCCGATTCTCGCTCTTCTTGGCTCGCAAATAGTCGTACAGCAGACCTCCACATGACAAGTTTGATGATGGTTCCCAAGTTGTATCTTCATAGCCCACCCACTTGACTTTGAACTCGCGTACAGCACGCTCCGTGCTCGTCGTTAGTGGTGTTCTGTCGTCGAGGATGGCCTCGACTTCATATTCACCGGCAACTTGATCTGGTTCCCAGCTGTCCTCAGGCAGTAGTTCCTCATCGAAGTCAAGTCTTGCTTCATTAGTCGCGTCAAGTACCAACCGAGTGTTCGGTCGACTGTTGAATTCGTTGACAGCCTTGAGTCTTGACACATGCACTACTGGGTAAAAGCGATACCCACTTCGATCAGGCAGTTCCAGCTCGTACGCAAACTCTTCCACCTTGCGCTTGATCCGAAAAGGTCCATGCCATCGGTGAGCTAATTTCTTCGTCAAGCCCGGTTTGACGCGTTCCATGTACAGCCACGCCCGGCTCCCAATCTCAAAAAGAGATCTCGGTGGAGCTCTTGCTGGATCTTCCATCTCTTCCGAAGCTTCTGGAGGGTCCGCCGAGTCTTCGTTTCCACTTGGTTGAGGTACAGCAGCTTTTTCCAGTCGACTCAGAGCATCATTATGCTTTTTAGCCCTTCGCTCCTTTTCTACAGCCTGATAATCCTTGGCCATAGTGAGGGCGACCTCATGTTGTCGATTGATCTCACGCCGCCACGCCAGTGCGTCTGACTGCTTGCCGAGTCCTCGTTTGAGTGATGACGACATTGCCCGCAACGTCGACTGCGCATCCCAACCATGAACGAGGTAGAACGGCGTTTCCTTCCTCGTAGTGTCTTGAGAAGTATTAATAGCAAATACTAGCTTCTCCGCGATTTCATCCCAATCTTGCTGTAGAGGGTCTTCCGCGTACACCCGTACGGATCCCATCACCGACTTCACCGAGCGTTCCTGCTGTCCATTAGCCTGTGGCCGATAGCTCAAAGTCGCTCGTGATCTTGACTGCATCATCTCTGCAAATGCTTGGAAAACCTCGCTCATGAAGCGTGGGTCGCGGTCGTGCCTTATTAATGATGGGGCTCCGAATCGTCGGTAATCACATTCTTCGAACACTTGGGCAACACTCAGTGCAGTCGTATCTGACATAGCCTTGGCAATAACGAATCCCGTGAACGAGCACTGAAATAGGAGCAACGCCGTGTTGCCCCTACGAGATTTCGGTAGTGGGATCACAAAATCCATCGAGACGATCTGGAAAGGTCGTTCGGCTAGCACGTTACCAGGTGAGTATCCACGAAGCTGTGGATGGCTTTTACTCGAGCTGCAATCTGGACATGACTTCACATGCTTCTCCACGTCGACGTACAAGCCGATCCAATAATAATCGGACTTAACGCGGTGGAACGTTCTCACCACACCTTGATGTCCTCCTTCCAGCGAGTCGTGACAGTTCTGCAAGACCTCTTGAATCATCGTTGTCGGTACCACAAGCCGCAGCTTGGTCTCCTCTTGCCAACCGTGGTCGTACCGACGATTCAATCCAAGATAGTGAAGCACGCCGTCTTCAGACAATACGAACCGGTCAGCATACTTCCAGGCATCTCGAGCTTCTTTGTAACTCAGCTCTTGTGCTTGGCCCTGAAGCACCTTCTTGATGTTAAACCACTTCTGTTCCTCGTCTTGTGCCACTAGTATCCGTCTGCGTCGCTCCCGCTGTATCGCTACCGGGTCAACATCTTCCTTGGAAGAGAGTCCTTGTGATCCTCGTGTTGGCAATCCAGGACGGTTGGTGTGACGTGGATATTTTGTTGGATCCATCCTTCTTGCATCTTCCCCGACGCGGGGATAAGGTGGCTTGGTTTCCGGGATCCGTATCCCGTCAAGCCAACTTGGAGGATCCCAACCTCCATCGCCCAGAACCCACGAGCCTATTGGAAGCCTTGCGAGAGATCGACGAAGCCGAGCCTTGGCGTATCCAGTTTCGCGGGGACTTGAGCCAGCACCCAGGACGCCAGATCCAGCGTCTAGTGGGCAAGTTCTTCAACGTTCAGCCCAAGACTACCTGATCCTCATCACTCTTTTGACGCCACGCCCCCGGTTTCAGTCTTCGTGGATTCATTTCGTAGCAGTAACTAGCGACTGGAAACTGGGTCGAGCTAGCCCTTTGCATAAGCTATCATAATCCACACTCTCTTACTTGAATATGTCTATAACATTCCCTCGTTGGTTGAGAAATCTAGTCCGGGCCTTTCAGTGTACACCTGGATCTGGGCAGGATCCACCCTTTCAGTGTACACCTGGATCTGGGCGGGATCCACCCTTTCAGTGTACACCTGGATCTGGGCGGGATCCACCCTTTCAGTGTACACCTGGATCTGGGCGGGATCCACCCTTTCAGCGTACACCTGGATCTGGGCGGGATCCCGGATCCGGTTGAATCTGCGCCTGGATTTCATCCGGATCTAGCGCCAATGACCCAGGATCAATTGGGACAGTTTAGTTGGGGCCCTTGAAAGCTCGTGCTTGAGATCAAACAGGACTCCTCGCACGTAAAACGTCACTCTTAGCTATAACCTCCACTCCTTCCTCCTAATCCACCCTGTGGATTCGTCTTCTCTTTCTTTCCGATGTGACCAACTCACATCAGCGATCCTCCTCCTCCTGGCCCACACCCTTCCTGCGGGTCCTTCTTCATCCTCCCATCGACATGACCAACTCACATCCATGGGTCCCCTCCCTACTCTTCTTCATGAGACTGCATCACGCCGAATCTGTTACGATTCGTACGATCTCTCAAGAAATCATAGAGTAATGCTCCACAGTTCAGATCTGCCTCGTCTACCCAACTGGGTTCGTCATATCCACGCCAATACACCCAGAAATTCACGGTAAATCCGTCCGTATCTAGTTCGCTTCCCCGACCTCATATAGGTGATCTTCTCGACTTCGAAACTCGTCGTCTTCGAGATCCACATTCCAGCTATCTTCCCGGTAGGAGGACTTCGTCGAAGTCGACGTGATCAATCCCTTCCACCCGAAAGACGGATCTGCGGCCGATTCCGGATAATCTTTGACTAACTTTCAGCTTGGAATACGTGTAACTATCGGGAACAGGCGATATTCGATACCTGGCCGATTCCAGCTTTACCGCCGGGATTCCCATTCTTCCCGGCTCACCCGGAAACGGTCCATGGCCATAAGGGGGGGCTAAATTTG
>NW_003303729.1:35583-39771 GCF_000142945.1 Phytophthora infestans T30-4
CTTCCCCGAAAACCAAGCCCAAAACGACTCCCGTTTCTAAATCGGCTCCGCAAGCGGGATCCACTTCTTAATCGGCTCCGCAAGCGGGATCCACTTCGGTGTCCAAGGCGGGATCTACACCCGCGTCCAAGACTTCCGCTTCCCCCTCGAAGTTGGGTGCCGGATCCAAGTCTGGATCCACCGCTAGATCCAAGTCTACCTCGGCGTCCAAGACTGGATCTGCCGCTACGTCCAAGTCTGGCTCCGGACCCCAGACTGGGTCTACGGCGTCCAAGACTGGACCCGTTGCTACGTCCGAAGCGGGAGTGGGATCCAAGGCTGGATCCACTGCTGCTACATCAAAATCTGGATCCGGACCCAAGACTGGGTCTACGGCGTCCAAGACTGGATCCGTTGCCCCATCCAAAACAGGATCAGCGGTGTCCAAGTCCGGATCGACGGCCAAAACGGGATCTACGGCAGTATCAAAATCGGGATCGGCGTCCAAGACGGGATCCACCGCTGGTCCTTCGGTAACGACGCCCGCCGTTCCCCAGCCCGCTTCCGGGCGACTTGGGGTATTCGTTCGGGCGTTCCGGGATTTCGCCTCCAAGCACCGGGTTGCTATATGGGAGGGCACTCACCGGTTCCCCATCTCTCGGAATCAATTGCAGGGTTCGACTTGGTTGTCCAACTTCAACAAGCAGCGTGGTAACCGGCGTAGCCATGCGGGCCGAGCTTGGAAGAGAGTCCTTGTGATCCTCGTGTTAGCAATCCAGGACGGTTGGTGTGACGTGGATATTTTGCTGGATCCATCCTTCAGTAACTAGCGACTGGATACTGGGTCGAGCTAGCCTTTTGCATAAGCTATTATAATCCACACTTTCTTACTTGAATATGCTTACAACATTCCTTCGTCGGTTGAGAAATCTAGTCCACCCTTTCAGTGTACACCTGGATCTGGGCTGGATCCACCCTTTCAGCGTACACCTGGATCTGGGCTGGATCCACCCTTTCAGCGTACACCTGGATCTGGGCTGGATCCACCCTTTCAGCGTACACCTGGATCTGGGCTGGATCCACCCTTTCAGCGTACACCTGGATCTGGGCTGGATCCACCCTTCAGCGTACACCTGATTCTGGGCGAGATCCCGGATCCAGTTGGATCTGCGCCTGGATTTCATCCGGATCTAGCGCCAATGACCCAGGTCCAATCGGGTCAGTATAGTTCGGGCCCTTGAAAGCTCGTGCTCGAAATCAAGCAGGACTCCTCACACGTAAAACGTCACTCTTATGCATAAACATTCACTTCTTCCTCCTAATCCACCCTGTGGATTCGTCTTCTCTTTCTTTCCGATGTGACCAACTCATATCAGCGATAGCTGACCATAGCCTGGTGCCTCAAGAAGACGTTGAGTCGGTTAGAGATCCTGTCGATGCTCCTGGGGACCTATCAGAATTATACGAAAGCGAGGTGGAATCAGATGACGAGTTTGAATATGACAGCAGCGAATTTGCACAAGATGATATTGCTATGCGCACGATGGCTGCTTCTGGTTGGGAGATCTATGATCAAAACCATTGTGGTAAGATAGTATCATACAGAGTACTTTCAGCTGCCTCTTTATATGCTGTGCCTGGTAGTTTTTCTAACATGTTTGCAATTCTGTATAATCCGGAGTACAGGCGACCTACAGCTTGATAAAGCAACCGACTTATACAACGGAACATGGGGGCCCACCAGGTCTGCCGCAGCCTCTGCCAGTTCGCCGCCCGGGGGGGAGTTTTTTTTCAACTCTCTCCCCCAAAAAAATGTGGGTTTTCACACTTTGAAGGAGATTCCAAGGCGTAACGTAAATCGAGGGAATACCAGTGTCCCCTGCCGCCCCACGTGGCTAAGCGACTCGAAGGCTAGTGCCAGGAACCCCACGCAGACAGTACAACCAGTAGAAGCATTGTTGGGAGAAGCTGACCAAGACCAGATCGATAAAGGCTCACGAAATTTACATGTGGTGGGTCTGCTGATAGCGCGGTCGTTGTGCAGTCACACGGATGGCCTCGACAAGCACTGGCGGACACAGGAGGATGGAGCGATACCCCGAGGAACGTTCAACAGATACATGTCTCGGGATCGTTTTAGTACCATCATGAGATACCTTCACTTTCAGAGCTCAGCCGCGGACGCTGCTACGATTGACAAGGCTTGGAAGGTGCGACCTGTATTGCAGACACTGGAGAAGACGTTTCGCCGAGGGTATCGACTTGGAGCCCGCATTAGCTTCGACGAGGGGACCATTCCTAACCGAAGTAAGTTCAATCCGGTGCGCGTCTACAACAAGGACAAACCGCATGAGTACGGGACGAAGGTGTCCATGACCTGCTGTGCGGAATCCGGGTATTGTTCTCGGTGCGTATTCTCTTTTTACTCTGTACGATACAGCATAAGCTACGCTGATTAGCTTGTTCCGGATGGTACAGAATGGCATGTTCTGTCGGATACGGAGTTAGCTGACTATTGTGCTTGGTGTTCTGTATGGCTCAGCATTGAAGTGTACATGGGTGCCTCGGACGAGTCGAAGAACGCGCAGACTCCTGCAGAGCGAAAAGTAGCCAAGTATAAAGCGAAGGGAGTCGCGCAGAAAGCTGTCATTCGCAACGTCTCCAAAGCTCTGGATGGACAGCAGGGAAAACGTCTTATAATTGCGGATACTTCTACTCATCGTGCGCACTCGCGATCGCGCTGATGGAGAAAGGGTATTACTACGTCGGGACACACCGAAGCGACCGTCTCGGGTGGCCAGCTCGATTTGCGTTCACACAGAAAAAGTGGCCCGTATCGATGCCCCGAGGAACTTATCGTATTGCCCAGTCGAAGGATCACCCTGACCTGGTTGCTGTGTCCTGGATGGACTCAAGACCTGTGAATTTAATTGCTACCGGTTGTGCAACCACGGCTACCACCGTCACCAGAAAGGAGAAGGGATCCGCGATATCTCAAGTGGTGCCATGTCCTAAGCTACTTGCTGATTATCATAGTGGAATGGGAGGCGTTGACCGGCTTGACCAGTTACGTCTCCAGAGGTATTCAATCCAGCGATGCGTTGCCTTCAAGAAGTATTACCGGCAGCTCTTTCTCGGGTTCGGCGACATGGCCATCGTGAACGGCTTCATCGTGCATAAGATAAAAATGCGAAAAGATGGCAAACCAGTACCAAGTTATGCAGAGTACATGCGTCTCTTACATGTCGAGTTATTAGCACTCACCGCGACAAGTTTGGCTAGTAATAAGCAAGCGGAAGACTTGGCCTCGATCCCACTGCCTCGACCCGAGCACCAACTACAAGAGCAAGAGAGAAAATACAAGGACAAGCGACGTCAGCACCTATGCAAGGTTTGTTCTGCTATGGCTCCACCAAAAACCAAAGGGTTTGACAGCCGTTTTTTCTGCGAGGCCTGGGAGGAGCTGCACGATGGATATGTCACCCTCTGCAATTGCGTGCGCCGAAAATAAGCAGGAAACCGACTCACATGCGATCAAATTTGGCACGACTCTTGGGCAAACGGCACTGCCATACCTGCTCACCTGAGGAAGAATATTCGATTCCGTAAGCGTAAACGCAGCGAAGATGCATGAGAGCATGAACGCGCCGACGCGCCGACAAACCTTTAGCGCGACCAGTCATTCTGGCGCCAAAACCGTTTTGCTATCGGATTCCGGGGGATACTGATAATCAAAGTTTTTATGACAGACATCGTTCGCTGCACATCATTTCTAAGCCAATAAAAACAGAGATATCGTACAGATGGTGGGTACATTGTTGCATTTATGGCAACCAAAACATCACCTATGTCCCAATTCACAGCGTCTACGACACTGCTCATGCCGAACGGCTTGCAACGGATTAGTTTTACCGAGCTAACAGCAATATGTTAATCAAGTCAAACAATTGTTCTGTATAATACAGAATAGAGTTCTCATGGTTTAATGGTTGGCCCATCATCCATGCTATCGTGCTATATCGTGGTGTCGCGGTTGGTCTGTCGCCCTCGCTTTCGCAAGGTACGGTAGTATCGCGCTCGCCAGAGAGCTCCGATCCTACCCGTTACAATGCTTGGTGATCTCCCTTAATGGTCTACCGTGGCTTCATATTTGGTCGGTCTACTGTGCTCCGTATTTTACCGTGGTGATATGGGATAATTCCTGTCCGT
>NW_003303729.1:40916-47275 GCF_000142945.1 Phytophthora infestans T30-4
TCCATAAGGACTCGTCGTGGCTGGTATCGTTGAAAGCAACTACGGAATGGATTGATCACATCTGGTAAAGAGCTTGATCCAGGGGTTACATTTGTAATAACAGGTTGCATAATCAATTTCTTCGAATTGGCAATATTATTCGTCACCGTCCATGAAAATGACTGACCGGCTTGGACAGTAAACTTGTTAATTACACGTTCAAAGTAACGGAACGTCTTCTTTGGGATGAGAGCGTTGTCAGCTGATGGATTTGGGCTATACGTTGGAACCAGTAGACGAGAGAAAGTCTACGATGGAGCAATACCACTTCCCGAAGTTGCAGTACCATTAACATCGGCTGTGACTAATAAATTTGTTGATCCTGGAATAGCTAAACCAGTTGATTCGCCAGTGCTGGTTGTATTTGCGGATGAACCATTCCAGAGAATTGGGCAAGTGATGCCGAAGCTCATGTTACTGTTGATGCTAGCAATATTCGTTGCTGCAACCGTACCTGCTGATCCACCAGTGGTAATTGACATAGCAGAGCTGTTTTAGTTGATATAGATGAACCCCTTCGTGTTCTTATGCAGTGGACATTTCTTGAAGTAGTCGGATAAGTCAGAGAGCTTAATGCAGGCTAAACAATGAGCTACGTAAAATGGAGCACCGGCAGCAACGGCGCCAGATGGCGCGACGTATACTTGCGGCTTTGACACAACTTGGATACTGGCATTAGATCCCATGATATCATATGCAAGTTTACCGCTGCTTTGATCAAGCGCGGTGAATAGCGATCGTTCGTACGCACTTACATTCGAAAATGTGTTAAAAAGACCCCATTCGCCAACGGTGCCGTTAATATAATTGGATGTTGCCATGTTGTCAAGATTTTGGGCGACTCCGGGAATTGGTAGACGATATTCATCTAGCACGAAGCTGCTCGTTGGTCCTCGTTTAATGTAGGAGCTGTAGTCCCATTCGGTTAGCGCCTTGAACGTAGCATTCACATTTTCATAAACTTGATTCGTCTGAACGGTCACGCCATCTACAACAACTTGAACGGAACCAATGAATTGCCAGGCACCTGTCTTAGGAACAAGCTGATCAATGGTACAAGCAGCGGTCAAGGTAACAGAAGATTCTCCAGCATTGAGAATCTGAAGCTTGATTGGAAGCTGAATGACAGCCTCTTCCCAGTTGACAAACGCAGCTTGAGAAGAGATCGTGGAAAGGTTGAATTGAATTTGACCAGCGTATTGACCAGTGTTACTAGTCGAATCCTGAATATAGGTCCATTTCTTATCATGGAAGAGCGTTTCAGCTGGAGCGGGTTCGACGGAGTGCTCGAAAGCAGAGATATCGCTTGCGGTGGACATTGTATAGTACGAAATTGCTTTATATGGGGCAAGATATAGATCTTCAGCAAAAAAATAATATGAGCAAGAACAAAATTATTAAATTGTCTCGAACAACAGATGCTCAACTAATGAAACTCGCTACTTCTCTTGGGGTAAAGGTAGATCAAATCGATTTCAAGCAAAATCTTGATAGTAGCAAAGATTATACAAGAATCAATAGGGGCAATCCAATTATCGGAGGCACACATTGGCTGGTAGTCTCAAACAAAGACAAGCGCTACTTCGATCCTCTAGGCCTTCCAAGACAACGCGTTATTCTCAAAGACTATTCTTATCGCGAAATTGATATCCTAGACCCCCGATTCGGGCACTGTGATGGCTTCTGTATCTTATGGCTCTACTATTTGCAGCATGGAAAAGACGACGAGTTCTACAAACTATTCAAGCAGCTCGGATAATGACATCTGTACTATAAACCATGCAAGAGTTAGGATATAAGCTCCGCGTTTCCAAGCGCAAGGGCAAAAAATACGATGCGTTGCTCAGCGATGGCAGAGTCGTGTCGTTTGGAGCAATCAAGTCCAATGGTGAGCCCTATCAGCAATATCAAGATCGCACAAATTTAAAAGCATACCGTGACTATGATCATAAAGATACAAAGCGAAGAGAGCGATACTATAAGCGACATGGTCTGATTGATGATCAACATCCTTACACTCCCGATTGGTTCTCGAAAAAATATTCATGGTAGCGATCATGCAGCAATATCTGTATATACAGAATATATATTCTAGCATATACAATCTTGCCATGCAAGACTATATTGACAGCTATAGATATGAAGTATACAGCCGCTTGATCGCTGGATTTAAGGGTTTTGACTTTGTCGGAGAGCTAACGCGTATTGAAAAGATGATTGAATCTCAACAAGAGCGAATTCAAAAATCTCAAAATCAACTCAATCTCATTAATCGCGAGTTTTTGCTTAGTGACATTGAGAGTGTGTATCGCGACAGAGCGATTACAGCTATGAGCGATTGCGCCTCACTTCGAAGACTGGTTCATATTCGCCATCACCAAACTCAAGGTCTTCTCTCGAATGTTAACATCAGACTTCAACTTATCAGTGTCGAATGTAAATGGCTTCACGTTGATTGGTGCGATTGTTGGAGTGCAAACTTTGTAATATTTATCATCAATAACGACTGGCTCCTCATCAGTTGTATCAACGTATTGAATGTCCATTCAATACGTTGATACAACTGATGAGGATGCCATTTTCTAGGTATATTTATCTGAAATATATTTATGATAATGTAGAAACGATGTAATTATCTTCATGCTGTTTATGTGTCGTTTCTATGAGTGACGCTTAGGGCGTATCGGCCTCCATGGTTATCTACACACTGTTATTATCTATATCTCTAAAACAAATTGCCAGGGTCACAAAAATATTCTATCTTAAGCATTGAAAATATATGCAATTGGATCCTCAATTCGTTGTTGTTGCTCCTCCTTCACGCACAGTGCATTAGCAAAATTTCGTATCATTTGCTGGTGATTGGCATCACGTCGTTTCTGACGATTACTTCTGGTATCTTTATGATAAGATTGACGCGAGTGATTCATGACTGTTTATATGTACCTGGAGAAAGTAAAACAAAATATCATAGTCTAAGCACTCTGTTCTTCTAGCCACCGCTTGTGCTTCTTCGATCGAACATGAACATGGTGATTTGCAGCAGAATATTTGCCACCACATTCACAATTGGATCGAGCTGCGAGTCGGGCTTTAGAAATTGCATCCCATCGATGCTTATTTGCCCTATAGTATTCTTTATTGTAGGCCTTGAATTTCTCTTTATTATCTTTTCGAGACTCTGTTTTTCGCAGCTGATCTATCGCAAACGCATTGTTTTTATTTACTGCTGTTTTTCTAAATTTGCCATCCAAAGTTGTTCATATGCTTGAAGATGCTATTTGTCTACAACCTCATACTTCTTCACGAGAGTGATCTTGAATTTTCGATGCCGTGACTTTTGAAGTATGGAAAGATTGACATCTGTGTATGCTTGCCTTCGACCCAGCTTCGAAAATTATTTTTGTGTCCTTGCCAACGCCATGACAATTTATTGATAGTAGAGCCAATATAGCATAGGTCACTCTCAATAAGGATGATTCTGTAGACCCGGCCAATCATTTTATTTCTCAAACTGGATTTCCAATTTTATAGTTTCTATATATTGATCGATATATTTTCAGAATTAAAGTTAATTAAGTCGGGCGTCGCTACGCGATCGTCGCTTACCTGGCGCGCTTCCTTCATGCTTCTGCTTGACTGAGAACAATTTCAAAATAACCTCAGTGGAGGTTTTTGTTGAGTTCCGAGGTTCCAAAACCGCGCTCCGAACCGGTTCCAAAATGATGCCGTACTTACTAGAGCTGCTGTGGTGCTTCAATTATATAGTGAATTGCAGTTATATGTGTTAATTGTAGGAAACCGGGTTCCAAAATTTTCGGAACCAAAATTTAATAACTATTAGGACTGTGGTTACATTGACATTTTTCGTTGGTGCTCGGGCTCCGAGTTCTTATACTTTTATATATAAACAGATAAAATTTATAGAGAGGGGGGTAAGGGGTAGTATAGAAAGGACATATAGAGAGACAGTCCTGCCTTTTTTTTGTGGAACTTGGGAACTCGGTCGGTGTATGAAATCTACCATGATCATAATAGTTAATGTTACGTCGGTTCGGTGACATGAAACCGGTTCAGGTCATGTTTCGGAGCTTTACGCACTACTAAATTTTAATAGCTACAATCACTCTGGTAATCTCTCGTTTAAAGTGCCGATCGGGGACAATGTACGAGAATTCACATTAGGATTACGCTAACTCGCGCGTTCTTTCTCCGGGCGTACACTAGTGGACGGACTGCATTGATTATGTTACATCGTCCGCTCAGCCTGTGCATAAAATGGCATATAGAGTACCCCTAGCCGCCCTTAAAGACAGCGATGGTTTTCAGTACGGTAATGAATGATTATCTTTCTAGGGCTAGGTGTCTTCTTACTCACATGCTCTAAGTATGGAGGACGGCGTCCCTCAGTAAAAACGTTTCAGCGTGAATAGTCAAAACCTTCCAAATGCCATAAAAAGTATCTACTACAGCTTTGAAGGTAGATATTTTTCTGGTACAGAGGCAATAGTTCCATTTCTGGATCTAGGTGTAGAGGTGCTACGGAGCCACCATCGCTTCAGGTGGAGCTCGAAGAGAGTGCCCACGCAACGCTGGACCGGTGTCGTAAATCCCGCCCTGCAAATACAGTTCGAGCGTACGAGCCTAAACAGCGCGAGTTCAAGGCATGGTGTGACCGCAAGAAATTTCATGAAACTACACGCTACCAAGTTTCGGCATCGAAGCTACATCTATTTCTACGTGAAGAAGTGGTAGATTGCGAAGTTCGTGTCAAAAATTGACAGCGAAAGATGGGAGTTGCTACTGTAGAGATGTACGTGAGCGCTATGTCAGATTTGTACAGCGATCAGCAGACTAGAGGTGTGAATTCACTCCCTCATCCACGCAACAGCTGGAATAAAGCACTAGGTTCAACGCTGAAGCGAGAAAAACACGAAAAAAAGCTAATATGCTAACCGAGGCGTCGGATCTCTCCTGGATGGGTACTGCACCACAGCCGATCTGGTTGCGATTTCTCGTTATTATATGGGCCTGAACACAGGTGCTGATCTACGGAATCGGATGAGTCATTTCCTGTACCACGCATGTCTCTTAAGAGGCGAGTCTGCCCGTAATTTGGAGTTACCTGACCTTTTTAGTGTGATTCTGGAACACGAAGGATTTACAGATTGCCGGGCACTAGTCATGATAATGGAGCAGGGGGAAACAAACCGGTTCGGCCGTCGTGAGTTTGGTTCGTGTATTAGGCACATCAATGTTGAGGTTTGCCCAGTTGGGGCACTCACTCTGTATCTGTTTTATCGCTGGTGTGTGCAAATGGAATTGCTACCTAACTTTCTGGCCCCTGAAGACTGGTACGACATCAAACTTCTAAAGTCAAACAAGAATCCAACAAAATCAATGACATACCGATCGCATTACGACGCCACTATAAAGGCGTTCACAGCATTAGGCATGCATACGAAGGCTAAGACACATGCGGCACGGGGTTCAGGAGCAAGGATGGCCGAATTAGCAGGTGCTACAGATTCACAAATTCGACGGTTAGGAAGGTGGAATGCATCCGCAATGGAGGGCTGTTACCTAAGCGCTTTGCCACGAGAAGCGATGCGGTCTCTAGCAGGATTTCCCCCCCTGACAAACGGTCGTTTTTCTTAGAGCGGGCAGCTCTTCTTCCTCCTGAGCAGCTTCAGCGTGGCGTATTTCCCTTTGTCGATGACTATATGCGTCATACAAACAACAGTCGGCACCCAACGTAGCAACCGGGGGCTTCTTGGAGTTACTACTGTACCTTCGTATAGCTGTCTACAGAAGGCGTTTGGTGGGTGGAACTTCCACGCGAGACCTCTAAAATATAGGGGGTTCCCACCTCCCCATTTTGAGCGGGCGAGCGATTTTAAAACCCCTGGGGCCAGGGGAAAGGGAAAAAACCAAAATAACTTGGCGGAAAATTAAACCCCCAGGCGTATCTTTGCCGCGATATAAATTTAACTCTTTTAACCCTTCTAAGACAGCAGCAAGAACAAACGCTGGCACACATTGATAACAAACTCAGCGAAGTCGGTAATCACATTAAGAATACGATTTCACAGCTTACCTCTGGTGCCGCCACCGTACGTTTGACCTTCGACTTGAGCACACCAACTGGTGCAACCTCGGCCGCAGCTTAGACTTCGCGGCTACCCACGACGTACAAGCTCACGAGATCTCTCAAAACGGTTCATCAAGTATGGCAGGAGTGGACGACGGAAATTAATGGTAGTCCTGCTGTACGCGAATTGGAGAAGCTACACGGATCCAATTGGCGTAATAATCAGCCG
>NW_003303729.1:47375-52762 GCF_000142945.1 Phytophthora infestans T30-4
CTGTAAATCCTTCGTGTTCCAGAATCACACTAAAAAGGTCAGGTAACTCCAAATTACGGGAAAGCCTCGCCTCTTAAGAGACATGCGTGGCACAGGAAATGACTCATCCGATTCCGTAGATCAGCACCTGTGTTCAGGCCCATATAATAACGAGAAATTGCAACCAGATCGGCTGTGGTGCAGTACCCATCCAGGAGAGATCCGACGCCTCGGTTAGCATATTAGCTTTTTTCGTGTTTTTCTCGCTTCAGCGTTGAACCTAGTGCTTTATTCCAGCTGTTGCGTGGATGAGGGAGTGAATTCACACCTCTAGTCTGCTGATCGCTGTACAAATCTGACATAGCGCTCACGTACATCTCTACAGTAGCAACTCCCATCTTTCGCTGTCAATTTTTGACACGAACTTCGCAATCTACCACTTCTTCACGTAGAAATAGATGTAGCTTCGATGCCGAAACTTGGTAGCGTGTAGTTTCATGAAATTTCTTGCGGTCACACAATGCCTTGAACTCGCGCTGTTTTGGCTCGTACGCTCGAGCTGTATTTGCAGGGCGGGATTCACGACACCGGTCCAGCGTTGCGTGGGCACTCTCTTCTTGCTCCACCTGAAGCAATGGCACCTCTACAGCTAGATCCAGAAATGGAACTATTGCCTCTGTACCAGAAAAATATCTACCTTCAAAGCTGTAGTAGATACTTTTTATGGCATTTGGAAGGTTTTGACTATTCACGCTGAAACGTTTTTACTGAGGGACGCCGTCCTCCATACTTAGAGCATGTGAGTAAGAAGACACCTAGCCCTAGAAAGATAATCATTCATTACCGTACTGAAAACCATCGCTGTCTTTAAGGGCGGCTAGGGGTACTCTATATGCCATTTTATGCACAGGCTGAGCGGACGATGTAACATAATCAATGCAGTCCGTCCACTAGTGTACGCCCGGAGAAAGAACGCGCGAGTTAGCGTAATCCTAATGTGAATTCTCGTACATTGTCCCCGATCGGCACTTTAAACGAGAGATTACCAGAGTGATTGTAGCTATTAAAATTCTGTAGTGCGTAAAGCTCCGAAACATGACCTGAACCGTTCCATGTCACCGAACCGACGTAACATTAACTATTATGATCATGGTAGATTTCATACACCGACCGAGTTCCCAAGTTCCACAAAAAAAACGCAGGACTGTCTCTCTATATGTTCTTTCTATACTACCCCTTACCCCCCTCTCTATAAATTTTATCTGTTTATATATAAAAGTATAAGAACTCGGAGCCCGAGCACCAACGGAAAATGTCAATGTAACCACAGCCCTTCTACTTATTAAAATATGGTTCCGAAAATTTTGGAACCAGGGTTCCCACAATTAACACATATAACTGCAATTCACTATATAATTGAAGCACCACAGCAGCTCTAGCAAGTACTTGTCTGGTCCGAAAAAGAATTAACCGTTCTTTAAATCGGCGATAACTTTGGTCGTACAGCTCCAACGGAAGCGTGTTTGAGTTAGTTTGAAAGCTCTACCCACTTACGTAGCATCAGCACGATTTTTTAATGATCAAATTTCGCGCCCATTTTGCCAATATTTGACCATTTGAACTATCACTTTATGGAGGGTAGAGTTTTTATTGCTTTGACGTCAAAAATAATTCAAAAGGAAAACAACTCAACACACCTCAGAATTAAACTTTAAAATATACTAGAAAAAATGCAAATAAAGCTTAATCTAGTGGTATATCACTAAAAGCAATTCAATCCATTTTTGTGTCAATTACTCTCGATCCGCGTGCATACAAATCCTCATTTGAGCTCATTTTAACCAATCGAACCCATCTCAGAGTGGACATTGACCAATCAAACATGCGAGGCTTTTTAAAGAAAAACCTCATTGTTAATTCTTTTCTGGACCAAAGAAGTACGGCATCATTTTGGAACCGGTTCGGAACGCGGTTTTTGGAACCTCGGAACTGCACACCTACTCCGATTCAAGTTTGACTTCCATCGCAAACTGCTGTATCTTGCACACGTTCTCATAGCTTGGCGCCATCATCCTCTTGCGTTTTGAGTCCAGATACTTTTGATATTTGAAATCGGTGAATCTGTCAGGCGGAAGCACGAAGAACAGCCGCGGTGCTGCAGGATTTCCCAGAAGCTTCAACACATCGTGGAGACCTTTTTGCTTGCAGGGGTGTTTGTGTGCACCTGTCACCTGCAACAAAATATCCGGCTTGATGATCGCATCGACCGACTGGTAATTCTTCGCCGCTGGCTGTAGGTAACTCGTGTTAGTAGCAGCTTCAATTTCACTGTCATCATTGAAAACGACAACTTTCTCGAATCTCTCAAAAGAAATAACAGGTGCGGCGCCACCGTCGACCAACGCCACAGCATTGGATTCGTCCATCGCAACGGCATCATCTGCATTCATGCCATCATCACCATCCTCGTCATCGCCGTCCCATTCATCTCCCATAGGGTCATCATCATCATCATCGTACGCCTCGTTGTTTTCGACCAAACGTCGAACTTGAAACGTTCCACCTCGCGGCAGTACCGAATGCACATGCCCTTCGAACAAGTGGCCACGAAGCACAGCAAGAGCACCAACTCCATCCGAGGCAGCAATGAACTCTAGCAGCTTCCGCTTATCCCTCTTGTACAGCCGATTGTACACCGCTTGCTGAACATATTGCGATGCAAAAACGAAGTACTCGCTGTCAAAAGCTTTGCTGACGCGATAGTGCAGCAATCGATGCGACACTTGAGCGTCGTTCGCATCAAGTTGCCTACAGGCGTTCACCAACCAGTCGAGATCAACAATGTCCATTGCTTTTTCAAGCAACACCTGCTGGTCACCAACTTGTGAAAATCGCAAGACATAGCGAGCAATACCACCCCATCGATGAAAGCAATCCTGCACGACGTCCATAGGTGTATCCGAGTACATCAGCTTACGACATTGTAGAATCTCCTTCAAAGACCACACTGGCATGTAGCAGGACCGGCAATTGGTCTTGTTGAACTCGTACCAGATGGAGCGGCGCGGCGACGTCAAAAGAATCGTCTTCGCTGGGTAATACGCAGGCTTGACGGCATCCACGATGTAGTATGTAGTCGGCTGGTCGAGAATGTGCACAAAATCTTCCTGAGATCCTTGAGCCACCACATTGTGAGCAAATAAAAAGCGCTTCTTGAGGCCACCACTCTCATATACCACCGTTTCATTAGTACGGACAAGATGAAGCACGATCACATAGCCGAAAAACGTCTTGCCGATTCCCGGGTTGCCGAGGATCACGAGATGCGGTGTGTTCGTCTTTTCATCGTGGATCCTCTCGAGACAAAGTTCCCATAGCGCAGGGTAGCAATGACGAATGTAGATACGAGAGCCGAGTGTCGAATCACCAAGAAGATACGTGTCTCGGGGTAACTCGACCAATGCGCCAGCTTTCACGTCGGTACTGTCGTTCAGAAATGCGTTCCAAAATGCGACCAGTGCTGGCGGATTCAACGACATACTTTGCGTGATTGGGATATGAACGTCGCCCACAACAAGTTGACGATCTCGAGGCAGCTCAGCTTCCGACAATTGTGGCAGTTCCACTAGCACGTGAATCTCTTCATCTCCCGGCGTGAAACTCGGCCCAAACAACTCCGTTTTGTTGAGCTTCCACGACGGACGCATCTTGTTATAACCAGTGCTGATGCCACCTTGCAAGAAGCTTTCCGTGTTGCGGTCGTCCGCCAACCAAACGGTTTCCCCTTCCTTTCGCGCCAAGTAGAGCGTCAAGTCGCTTGCGGCAAACTTATAACGCTCGCTGTATCGTTTCTCCGCGAATATAGCTTTTTGTAGCGCCTCCACATCTGCATTGCGCTTGATCTCGACGGAGAAGACGCTCCCATCGCCGTACACACCGCAGCGCAGCTTCACATCCGTCTCCTCTGTCATGCTCCTGTGCTTTCTCTTAGACAGTTCTCGACTGAAAAGCGGCACACATTCACGCGACATGTGGCTCATTTTTAACCAATCCGATCACTCCAAAATAATTATTTTTATTTCTGACAAATATATTCCTCAATATATAGAAACTAATTAATAGTGAGTTCATCTTGAGCGGTAAAAAATAAATATATAGAAATAACAATGTGTAAGTACATCTTCCCAGAAAACCACCCAAAGGCGAGCCAACAGTGCGGCTCAAAAGGCGATTGGTGCCGACACCACGCAAAGTATCAGCCAGCAGTTGCTGAACCAACGATGACCAAGGCTATTGAAGAAATTTATAGGGAGCATTGTATTTAGCACATGAAATCTGTCGATAAATACGATCAGCCCAAGCTGGGGGATTCACGAGTTTTATCACCAAGTGATTGGATCAAGTCGAAGATGCACGTAGTCGGCGGTTCCGTTGATTACAAGCATAGCGATGATGTCAAGCCCCGACCTTGAATTTTGGAAAAAAACGTAAAATGTGGAGGGGGGTCCCCTCTGGGCCTAGAGAGAGATTATATCTTCCCCAAAATAAAAAAAACTCTCTCTGGGAAAGGGGGTTTTCCAGAGGTCCCCTCTCTTTTCTCAAGAGAGAGGAAGGGGACTCAAATTAGGGGAAAGGTTAAAACGAATATAATTTATATGTAGATATAGTCTTGGTTTTATATAAACTATAGTCAACTCATATAAAAGTCATGTCTTTGACCATGGTGGCTTTGAACGACTTGGTACTTGTACAAATATCCGGAGTATGACGTGTCATACACTGAAGTGTGAAGTGTCATACTTCATGTAACAGGGTACACTTAGGGATACGTACCCCGCTACATCCTCCCCCACTTAGGTTCGGTTTACCGACCAATCAGAATGAAGAAGTGTTCGTCACAAACTTTCAATCTCAAAGTCAAAAATTATCGACTTGGCCGCGCGAGCGCGGCGGAGGCTCACTTCACAGTTAGAGCCTCGAGCAGCAGTCTGTGCGCTCTTCTTCTTCGTCTCCGCTTCGACCGTTTACCATGCCTCGTGGCACTGCAAAGGGCGGTGCGAAGATACGCTCCAAGGCTACTGCCGGAAAGGCGCAAGCCAAGAGCACTAAGCCTCACGGCAAAGGCTCGGCACTTCAGGAGGCTACTTAGGTGGCCTCCGAGGCGATCGGTTCATCGGGCGACGCTGCTGTGGGTAAGCGAACAAGCAAGCGCCACAGCCCGTCGCCCTCGGCCTCTCCAGACAATCGTCTGAACCCTCGGTTCGTTGAACGTGAGTTCGACTCTGGCAGTGAGGACGAAGCCGAGTCCGAGAGCACGCACGATGCTCCTGCGGGCTCTGCGGGAGGGTACAGCCCAGTGCCCAGCGAGCACAAGAACGACAGCGTGCAGTCGCTCGCTCGTGACCAAG
>NW_003303729.1:52862-61896 GCF_000142945.1 Phytophthora infestans T30-4
CTTGCGACCAGGCTGAAAGTTCTTCCCAAAGCAATCTTCGTCGAGAATCCACGACGAAAGCATCTCTTCATACTCGGTGCTGATGCCACCTCGCAAGAAGCCTTTCACCGTGTGGTCGTGGTTCATCCACGTGGCTTCCCCCTTCTTCCGCGCCAAGTAGAGCGTCAACAATCGTGAGGGAACAGTGTGCTGCTCGGTGCTCAAGATGCCAGCTAGCTTCTCCTGCAGCGCGCTCACTTTCGCATTGCTCGCTATCTTCACGGGAAACACAGTCCCTTCGCCGTATACCGCGCACTCCAACTCGACCTCTGCCATCTTCGTGCGGAAAGTTCTCGACTTAGCAGCAGCACTCATTCACGCAACACACCGCTCATTTTAACCAATCAGATCACTTCAAAATATTTTTTTTATTTCTGACAAATTTATTCCTCAATATATAGGAACTAAATAATAGTGAGTTCATCTTGAGCGGTTAAATTAAATATATAGAAAACAATGTGTAAGTACATCTTCCCAGAAAACCACCTCAAGACGAGCCAACAGTGCGACCCAAAAGGCGATTGGTGCCGACACCACGCAAAGTTTCAGCCAGCAGTTGCTGAACCTGTAGTTGCTGAACCAGTGATTGCTGAACATGCAGTTGCTGAACCAACGATGACCAAGTCTATTGAAGAAATTTATAGTGAGCATTGTGTTCAGCACATGAAATCTGTCGATAAATACGATCAGCCCAAGTTGGGGGATTCACGAGTTTTATCACCAAGTGATTGGATCAAGTCGAAGATGCACGAAGTTGGTGATTCCGCTGATTACAAGCATAGCGATGATGTCACGCCTGACTTTGGCAACAACGTATACTGTGACGGGGTTACACAGCACCTTGCGCTAGAGGAAGTTTTCTTCCGAGAGTATACAAACTCTCAGTAAACGGCAGTTCACAGGTCTCCTCTTTATTCAAAAGAGAGCGAAGTGACCTAATTAAGGTAGAATGTAAACTGAGTATATTTATAGGTAGATAAAGCTTGGGTTTAATACAAACTATAAGCCACCTATAGAAATGCAATGTCGCTAACCAATGGTTGGCTTTGAACGACCTTGGTACTTTGTACAAATATCCCGAAGTATGACGTGTCACACTTCATGTAACCAGGGTACACTTAGGGATACGTACCCCGCTACACCCCCCCCCCCCACACACACACACACACTTAGGTTCGGTTTACCGACCAATCAAAATGAAGAGGTGTTCGTCACAAACTCTCATTCTAAAAGTCGAAAACCATCGACTTGGCCGCGCGAGCGCGGCGGAGGCTCACTTCACAGTTAGAGCCTCGAGCAGCAATCTGTGCGCTCTTCTTTTAGGTCTCCACTTCGACCGTTTATCATGCCTCGTGGCACTGCAAAGAGCGGTGCGAAGACACGCTCCAAGGCTGCTTTTGTAAAGGCGCAAGCCAAGAGCACTAAGCCTCACGGCAAAGGCTCGGCACTGAAGAAGGCTGCTCAGGTGGCCTCCGAGGCGATCGGTTCCTCGGGTGACGCGGCTGTAGGCAAGCTAGCAAGCAAGCGCCGCAGACCGTCGCCCTCGGCCTCTCCAGACAACCGTCCGAACCCTCGGTTCGTAGAACGTGAGTTCGACTCTGGCGGTGAGGGCGAAGTCGAGTCCGAGAGCACGCACGACGCTCCTGCGGGCTCTGTGAGAGGGCACAGCCCAGTGCCCAGTGAGCACAAGGACGACAGCGTGCAGTCGCTCGCAAGTGATCAAGGTGATCACAGTCCCAGGACGCCGGTCCGCTCTGAGAGTCCGGCCGCCAAGGCTAAGGGCACTCCCAAAGCTGGTGGCGATGAAAAAGAGATTCCTCGCAAACGTCTCTCGCTTGCCGAGGGTCTTGCGCGTGCTAAGACCTCTTAAGGCCGAAGGCGCCAAGCCCTCAAAGAAGCGTACAGCCTCTAAGTCTCCACTCCGCGAGGAGAAGGAGTCTCGACACTCTCATCGGAGCATCTTCGACTCCTCGGATGAAGAGGAGGAGAAGGAGGAAGAAGATGAGGAGGAGGGTGCTATCTCTGAGCCCCGGGAGGTCACGAATGACCTCGACCTGCAGCAGAAGGATTTCCAAGATGACCAGCGTGTGCGTGGGGGCTCGGTGGCGGCACCCGTCAGCCAGGGAGCTGCCATCAACTCAAGAGGGTATTGGCCTCCCGAGAAGAGCTCTGGGGCTGACCTCTTCTTCGAGCTTCTCGTCGCTTCTCGTGGCCTTGTGGGCGGCCACACTTCTAGGGGCATCTACGAAATTGCCCTTGCTCAGAAAGAACAGTTGTTCGTTGACAACTTGGAGGCTGCTCGGTGTGTGCTTCTCGCGCCACACCGCATCCCCTCTAAGGACTTCACGACTTGTCGTAAGAAGCCCGAGACCCGGGGTGGTTTCTATCCTCTTTGGGGATACCCCGGGGTTATGCCCGAGAACTGTCCCACGTGGAGTTCTTGTGAGGACATGTTCTGGGCGTGGGTGGAGACTCTTAAGTACTCACCCACGGAGTTACGGGAACTCCATGAAGATCAGCAGCTGTCCCACATCCTGGACCAGCGTGATCTTCGTGTGAGGTTTGCCCACTTGGTCAGCAAGCGCATGCTACCAGGCGACATTCTGAGGCGCGCGGCTTCCAGCGCTCACGCTGAGCGCGGGTACGAAATGTATTCATCGTCCGTACCCCGTTCGGGCAAGAAGCGCCGGACTACTTATGGAGCTGCCGCCGCTTCTGTTCCCAGATTGCGACAGCCTTCGGGCAGTCAATCAGAAGCCGTTCAATCGGCTCCCACGAGTTCTCGGAGTGAGCGTAACCCTTCCACTTCACGAGGAGCTACCGCTTACCGTGACGCCGTTGCTCCTGGAGGATCCGCTCCACGTGGAAGTGGACTTCTCCATTCCGGTCAAGCAGGGGTGGAGGTGCCCTCGTACGAGTACGAGTACTCGGCGCCTCCCGAACGCCACTCTCGTCCGAGTGCTCCGGCTGCGGGTCCGACACAGAGCCCTGAGGCTGCCTGCCTCCGTCAACGTGTCCTCGTGCTTGAGATTGCACTTGGCCTTGGGACTGGCGGTGATGCTGCCGCCCAGGCCGGGAATCAGGGCGAGCTCGCTCGTCTTGCGGGCCGCCTGTTGGAGCGAGAGGTCGCGAGCCTGCATCTGCGGGTGGATCGCCGGGCCTCTTCGTCCGGTGTAGACGAGGCCTTTCGCATGATCCGACGGATCGAGGCTCTGCTGCCACGTTCGAAGCCGTCTGCGGCACACTCCCTGACATACGCGTATGGTGCGTACCCGGCGTACTCAGCGTACTCGGCGTATGGCTCCGGGGTCCGTTCGTACGGAGCCCCTCCGGCGTACGGTCTTGACCGTAGCCTTGCCGTTCCGACCGAGGCTTGGGTGCCTGCTCCGACGCCCTCGTCGACGTCAGTGACCGGCCCTCGCTTCGAGGGGCTGGGTCCAATATAGAACGTCGGATGCGTCTTCATTGACTTTGGCAGGTCGATGGTGTACGACGCACCATGTCTGGCCAGGACTGCAAATGGTCCGATGAAGCGGTGCTTCAGCTTGTTGCTGCCGACAGAGCTGACAGTGTCAAGAGGTAGGTTCCTCGTGTCTAGCAACACTAAGTCCCCCACCTTAAATATACTTAAGTTTCCTCTGTCATGTTTGCCGGAGTACCCCTTTTGTTTATCTTGGGCCGCTGTCATGGCATCGCGGACCCTGCTGGCAACGCTCAGATTGGTATCCATAAAGGATTCCACTTATTTCCGCAGCGAAACTGGTCTCACATCCGAGACCGAGGAGGAAAGGGCTTTCCGAGCCTCTCCTCCACTTAAAATAGAGGAGTCAGTGTCTCCTCGAAGAGTGAGAGGCACTCTGGGGTGACGGAAGCCGTTCAAGTAGAACGGCGTGAGCCCCGCGGACGCGTGCACCGCGTTGTTGAGCGCAAACTCAACAAGTGGAAGCTGCGTCGACCACGTACGTGGTGCTGCCACGCACACACTGCGCAGAGTGTCCTCGAGCACTCGATTGACGCGCTCTGTCTGGCCGTCTGTCTGCGGATGGTCCGCAGTGGACATCTGCAGACGAGTTCCCAGTAACGGGAACAGCGTTATCCAAAACGCAGCCGTGAACCGCGGGCCTCGGTCCGAGCCAATCGACTCCGGGAGACCGTGATAGCGGAACACACCATCAACGAACAACCTTGCGGTTCGTTCGCTCGTAACAATGACGGTAACCGGAGCAAGATGTACCATCTTGCTCAGCCGACACACGAACACCAAAATTCCGGTGTTGCCGTGTCCGTCGGCGGAAAGCCCAAAGATGAAGTCAAGACTCATCGACTTCCAACAGTCAGCCGGTACGGGCAGGCTCTGTAGTGGAGCCGAAGAGTGCCCTGCGAGTTTGACCCGCTGACATGTTTTGCATGTCTTAAAGTACCGGGCGGCCCACTTGTACATGTGGGTCCACCAGAAGGACTGAGAGACCGACAGATAGGTCTACTCGCGGCCCAAGTGGCCGTTGGAGGGGCGTCGTGCGTCTCCGCGAGAATATCGAACTTCAGATCCTCGTCGTTGGGCACGACCACGAACACAAAAATTCCGGTGTTGCCGTGTCCGTCGGCGGGAAGCCCAAAGATGAAGTCAAGACTCATCGACTTCCAACAGTCAGCCGGTACGGGCAGGCTCTGTAGTGGAGCCGAAGAGTGCCCTGCGAGTTTGACCCGCTGACATGTTTTGCATGTCTTAAAGTACCGGGCGGCCCACTTGTACATGTGGGTCCACCAGAAGGACTGAGAGACCGCCAGAAAGGTCTACTCACGGCCCAAGTGGCCGCTGGAGGGAGCGTCGTGCGCCTACGCGAGGATATCGAACTTCAGATCCTCGTCATTGGGTACGACCACCCGTGGAGGTTCTGTGGGCTCCACTTGGTTATAGAGAAGGCCATCCTTCAACTCATATGGGTGGAGCTGTGAGCGCTGTCGCGACGAGAGCCAGTCGGCCTTCGCGCTCGCTCCTGCCATAAGGAACTTGACGATAGGCGCGACAGCCTCATCGTCCCGATACGCCGTGCGTATCCGATCATATAGATCCGTTGTCACCCGCGTGATGTGGGCCAACTCTAATCAGGACGCCGCCAGAGGGCGCCCGCAAGCACGTTGAGCTTGCCCGGCTTGTATTCGACGCGGAAGTTGTACTCCGCGAAGAAGGACAGCCACCTTGCCATCCTTTAGGAGAGGTGAGGCGAGTTAGTCACCGTCCTCAAGGATGCGTGGTCTGTGTAGATCACGAAGGGCCGAGAGCCCAGAAGGTGAACACGAAGCTTCACAAGGACATATTTCATTGCCAGGAGCTCCTTGTCGTGGGCAGGGTAGTCCCGCTCGGTGGCTTTGAACTGCCTGGACCGGAACGAAATGACTCGTTCGTGTCCAGCCGTGTCGGTCTGCAGCAATGCACATCCGATGGCGTAATCGGAGGCATCGCAGACGACGCTAAACGGCTTCGTCTGATCCGGCAGGGCCAGGACAGGGGGCTCTTGGAGACTGACCTTGATGCTGTCAAAAGCATCCTGGTGCTCTTGCCCCCAGCGCCAGTCGACGTCCTTCTGAAGGAGGCTCGACAAGGGCTTAGCGAAGCCCGCGTACCCTGCGCTGCACTTGTGAAGGTAGTTGGCCAAGCCCAATCACTTTCGAAGATCCTTCTGAGATCGGGGCGTCGGCTATGCTGCTATGGCCTTGACCTTGTCTGGGTCAGCCCGAACGCCCACGTTGCTTACGAAGCACCCGAGAACTTTAATCTCTGGTGACGCGAAAACGCACTTGTCGATGATGGCGTAGAGCTTGTTTGCTCGCATTACGCTCAACACTCGACGGAGGTGACCTAGATGCACCTCCATGGCCGTCTTGCCTCCCTCGGCACGGCTATGGACGAATATGTCGTCGAAGAACGCCTGTACGAAGGTACGCAAAGGGCGGAGCAATTGCGTCACCAGGCGATTGAACGTCGCCGGGGCGTTAGACAAGCCCTGCGGCATGACGAGCCACTCCCAAAGCATGCCGCTTGCAGTGCTTACCGCGGTGAGCGGGATGGCGCTCTCTCGCATCAGGATTTGGTAGTATCCGACTACCAAATCCAGCGCACTGTACAGTACGCTCCCGGCCATGTTGTTCAACAACACATCCTTTCGTGGGATTGGTGTTTGGGCCGGCACTGTTGCGTTGTTCAGCTTGTTATAAGCGTAAACCAGACGCCACTTTCCGTTCGGCTTCCGAACGCAGAAAGTCGGCGTCGAGTGCGGGGATTTGGACTCCCGCATGCCTGCCTTCGCTTTTGCGGCGAAGAAGGCATCAATGACCTCGCACTGTTCGCGCGGGAGAGGCCATCGCCTCGTGACACAGTACTTTGAGCCGGGAACGAGATCAATCTCGTGCCTTACGTCTCGATCCGGTGGGAGTTGGGTCGGTGATTGCTCACCACGTCCGCATACTCCGTCACCAAAGGATATACCGGATCCTTAAGGTTCTTAAGGATCTCAGAACCCAAGCGCGTCTGACGCTGCTTGTTTAGGTCTCCCAGGACGTTCTCGTCCAAGACAGAGGAGGAGTTCAGCTCCTCCGAGTGGACTCAGGTCTCGTGAGCACCATCTCAGCAATCTATCCAGCCTTGAGGTTTGCCAGGAAAGACTCAACCGTCATTTCCTCCAGGTTCAGTATCTCTGCAACCTCTGGCAACGGTTCCAAGTGGACACCAGATGCCTAAACGGGTATTCCGGTCTCGCCATCGAAGACGTGATAACAGTCTTTCACCGGCCTTGTCGTAGGAGCTCGGTCCCCGGACTCCGAGTCGCTTGAAGCGAAGTCGATCTGAACGAAGTTCGGATCCGACTTGAGGCGGCGGCGGCGTCGTTGACGACGGCGACCGTGACGTGGAGCTTTGCTGCCCACGTCTAGAAATGTCGGCGCTACGACATCCGAGGCACTCGTGGCCTCGTGTGGTACTGTGGTACCCACACAGGAAGCGTGTTCGACACCTTCCTCTTCAGTTAAGGTCCGGGCGACCGTGAGTGGAATTCTGTTACCCACTCTGAACACGCTGTTCTCGGTGTCCATGACAGCTGCAGCTGTCTGCGGAACTAAGTTACCCGCCTGTGGACCTAAATTACCCACTTGACCAGCGCCTCTTTTGGGCGCTGCCACCATCAGAGCATCCTCGGAGCCGTCATATACGTCGACGACCCCCAAGCATCTGCCGATTGCTTTGGTACCCTGGCAGCCCTTGCGGGCGCCCCGGGTCCTGACAGAGGTGGGAACATGACTCACCAATGCTCTGTCGGACTGCGCAGGGCGGCTGGCACCGATTGCCTTACCTCGCCAGTCGATCCAGGGCTCGTGCTTCTCGAACCAGGGCATGCCCAAGATCCTATTGTAGGGATCCATGTCGAGAACAGTGAACTGTTCGAGGCTGTCAAAGTCTTCAAACTTGACAGCCAGATCCACTTAGACGTTGGGGACAGTGACGACCTTCCCGTCGGCCAGTCGCACTGACAACGTCCCGTTGCCCTTGCTTTCTCTCAAAGCATCGGACAACTTGTTGCTGTTACGAGCAACCGTCTGGCGGCGTGCGAAATTCTTCGACGCCCCAGGATCAATCAAGATTCTAAAGGGATGATCGTATCCCCGTACACATCCATGTACTACGAGCAATCCGCCGCTGCTCTACGCCGATTCGAGAGTGCGAAAACTCTCAGGGGCTAAGTTCCCGTGGTACGCGCCACCCGCGCACCCATCACGAAGACTTAGTTCTTCCCCAGTAGGGCACCCCGCTCCTACTGGCTCCCGGCGTTCCCCTGTCCGCGGGATCCTGGCTCCTGCCAGCGACCCTTGAGGACGGGCTTGGGGAAGGACCGTCTGCGGAGTCTCTCCGCGGGGCTGTCGCGCTTGAAGTGACCCATCTTCCCGCAGCCGAAGAAGCGGATATCACGCTATTCGGCGGACCCGAGTTCCATGGGAACTGGTCCGTTGGGGCTTGCTCGACCGGGGGCCGACAAGGAACCCCCAGGCCACGCTGAGGCCGGCGTACACGCCTGGCGATGGTTGTACTCTTCTTGAAGAACCACTTGAACGCCTCTTCAAGGGTGCTTGACTGCACCCGGAACAGCTGAGTGCGTGCGGGGCCCACTCGAAGGCCGTCCATGAACACAGCCATCTTGATGTGTTCGTTGAGTGGGTTTATCACTAGGGACGCCGTGAACTCCCGTATCTCTTGCACGTTCTCGTGCAGTTCACGCCTCCCTTGTTTACACGAGAGGAAGCGTGAACGCTGGCGGTACTCGAAGTTCGCCGGGAGGAACGCGGCTCGGAGCTGTTCACACAGCTGAGCCCAGGATGTGAAACATCCAGGGGATGTTGCTTCCCGTGTGTACACCCAACGCTTAGCACGGCCGCTAAGGTTGGAGAGTGCAAAAGCAACACGAAGTTGCTCGGTCGAGATCCGAGCCGCGTCCATCGCGAGCTCTACTTCTCGGACCCAGAAGTGAACGTTCTCGCCTTCCTTCCCTTCGTACTGCTTAACCTTCAGCTGTATTGGCTGCGGGTGAGGCGTTTTGCTTCCGCCGCCGGAGCCTGCAGGTTCTCCCGCACATGCGCGATGAGGCCCTGCTCGTACGCGTCGAACGCATTGACGCGCTTGATCTGCTCGGCCGATGTTGACACCACCAGGCTCTGCAGGGCCTCCATCCCGAAGATGCCTGCCATCTTCCAAACCGACTCGAACTGAGAGTCGTTCATATGGGAGAAGTCGCACCTATCGATGGCTACGAACTTCGGAGAGGTTCAGGTAGTCTACCCGCAGTGGCGTGGATTGACTACGAGTGCTACCAAGTGTGACGGGGTCACACAGCACCTTGCGCTAGAGGAAGTTATCTACCGAGAGTATACAAACTCTCAGTGAACGGCAGTTCACAGGTCCCCTCTTTATTCGAAAAGAGAGCGAAGTGACCTAATTAAGGTAGAATGT
>NW_003303729.1:63959-78747 GCF_000142945.1 Phytophthora infestans T30-4
AAGTTGGACAAGCGTGTCACATTCAAGCGATACAAAGAAAGTGGAGCCACTCCTATGGATTCTTCTTTCCTATTGACTTTAACCAAGTCTAAAACTTCCCGAAGCAGCAATACGACGATTGCGACGAGGTTGAGTCATGCCAACCCCAGTTAATTGCTTCACTCCTTTACGAAAGTCGTGACTGAATCCACCGGTTTCTGGTGCGGTGATATCAGCAACTGTATCCATTACAGAGCCTGCAATTGGCTTCCAATTATTTTTCAAAAAACCCCAAATTGATTTCCAGCTTCTTTCACGCCATTCCGTAAATCTGCTAGAACAAATAATTATTCGCGATCTCGAAATGAGCAATGGCAAAGCCTAAATGAACCTGTATTTGAGGGAACTACTTCGATTGGTCAAATCGGGGAAGGAGAATATGCAATGGGATCCTAAGGAATTCATTGCTCGTACTCAACACCCCAACAAGTACGACGATGCAAATTTTCAGATAGTGTATGGTGTTCAGAGCTCTGACATGATTGCTAGATTGATGCGTCTTTACAAAAGCAAAGATAGTCTTATTCTTACTTTGAATGCACTTTACAAAATGGTGAAGAATCGATTTCGTGACGCGTTTCAATACTATAACGCAGTGAGAAAGGTACTTAGCAAGCCGAATAAGGAGGAAAAATTGGATAATGATCTTACGCCTGAAGAAGAGAAGAAATACATTAGCTACCAAGAATTGATAGCGGTTCCATGAAACGTCAAGAAGATTATCATGGATACATATGGTGAAATGTTTCTATCTAACAATGAGCTAAGCAAAACTTACCAAAGCGAAACGAATTGCATATCTACGCCTTATTTTGACTATGTCACACTATATCTCAATGTCAATTATCCTCTGCGTATCGTGTGGCCCTCAGTCTATCTGAAGAAAGTTGATGGTGGTAACTACCTCCAAGGAACGGAGCTCTACTTGAATGATTTTAAGAACGTTAGCCTCATGGGTGCGCAAATTATTGATCTAGATGGAACAACGATCAATCTTATTGCTAATTTTCTTCATTTCCTTTCAGGCTCTCTCGGGCAAACCCCAACATATCTACTTTGGCGTGTTTACAACAATAGTCCAGGCGAATATGACAGTAATAATGGATTCAGTTCAGTTCTCTCAAAGCTCTTCGCAATTTACAATGGAAAGCCAATGAGCATGAACATGATCCGTCACATTGTTGAATCACATCTGATCCAGTCACCAACATATGCGAAGCTTACTAATAGAGAAAAACATGACCTTCACGCTAAGCTACTCCATAGCACGTTTGCTGCCAATACGAGCTACAACAAGTTTGCAAACAGATCCACAGCATCAGAGGTTAGCGAGGAAGCTCCTGACTTCTCATATGAGCCAGCGCCTCAACCTCCATCACCTGCTAAGCCACAAACACACTCTAAAGCACGTAGGGAACGCATATTTCATGGAGATTTCACTCCAACAGGCAGTGATAAATCACTTGAAACTGAAATCGAGAAGTAATATGAATACACCCAATATAAAAAGCAAATCACATCCAAATGACGTCTAAACGGGGTCCACATGTTATGAATTTCAATGGATTGCACGCGCGTCTACGAAGCGGAAAAACACTTGTAAATCTGAAGACTATGCTCGTCTCTCATGCGTTCGTTGATTTATGGCACCTGATTGAAGATGAGAAGAGCTTCGACAAGCATCTCTTCAGCCTTCTCGACGAGCCTGAGCAAGACTTTATGAGATATTGCTTGAGCAAATGTCATATCAAGTCACGAGAATTTGATTCGGCGTACAATGAGCAACTGGATGGTGTAGTAAAACGCTTGAAAATGCTACAAGGAGCTACAGCTATTGGAGATGATAATCCAGACATTAAAAAGGAATGAAGCAACTTCTTGACAATCTGTATGAGAAGGAGTATTTTCAACAAGTTATTATACCCAATTCAAGCGGATGATGAAGCTCTCTAAGAGTCACGCTTGAAGGTGAGTAGCTTACTCGTATCAATGTATTTGGGCTTCTTTGCCTTTTTTTGCTCCTTGGCGAGTTGGCTAACACTGACCTTCTCTAATTGCTTCGTCAGAGTCTCAATGTTTGTGGAGCCATGGTCTGTCTTGGAGGGTCCAAGCGGCTTGACAGTTCCGCAGGGACACCATCACCGTCAATATCCATTGGTTGTGGAATCATCTGCCTGCGAATTTTTTTACGTCGATGCATTTTCTTCACTTGTGTATATATAAGCAAATCAGAATGTCATTTCCAGTTTTGTTAAACGTCAACAATCAAGTTGCCCAGCATCAATTCCGATATCGATTCAGTCAACCGATTGATTTCAGTCAGTTTGAAATCGCACTTGGCTCGATCTCAATTTATTACAGCTGGAAGGCTATCACTGCTCAACGCCAAAACAACTCATTCAAAATCATTTGGCCAACAGCAGCAACAACAACTACGTACTCAATCACCTTGCCAGATGGTACATACGCAGCAAGTGATATCAACAAGTACCTGCAGCATTGGAGTATTCAAAACAACTTAAATCTGACCAACAACACGACCGGTGAATAGTACTACTTCATCTCGTGTGCTGAGAATCCATCCGCGTATGCGATTCAGCTCACGATGCTGCCTGTAAAGAATGTCACTGAATACACAGCAGCAAGCGGCTTCCCAAATGCCAGCCACTGCATACACTCCTCGACTTCAGATTGATAACTCTGGATTTGGAGCTATCGTTGGGCTATCCAATGGTGTATATCCTGCTGCTCAAACTACGAGCGTTTACGCCATCAATAGCAACGTCACGCCTCCTGTCGCTGCTGTAATTCTAGGGCTGTCTAATCTTTATAACCCAATTGCAAGCAACAATCAAGTTCTCCACACCTTCACAAGCGCTGAAGTAGGATTCGGCGGACTTATTACCACGTCACAAGGCCAAGGTATTGCATATTGTCCGATGCAAGGAACCAATAACGAGATCACGTTGAACTTCTATGATCAAGACATGGGTCCGTTGCAGATTATCGATCCTAACGTGTGTATTCGTTTGCTAATGAGACAAAAAAATATGACTCGACGATGTGATTACCTTTCGCAGATATACTCGATGACATTGCGATAGATCTTTCCTTCGATGATGTCCATTAACATAGTGCTCATCTTCTCAGATGTTACTCGCTTGTAAAGATCAATAAATTCTTTGACTGGCATATCACTTGGAAAGTCGCGGCAAATAATTGCAAGATCTCGTTGGGTCAAGTTACGGCCGAGAACCGCATATTGGCTGTTGATGCGAATCGTCTTTGGGATACCAAAGTAGCTCTGACTAATGTAGATCATACTCCATCCTTGTTTTTCGGCTCCGATGAAGTATTGACCGATTTGAGCTTGAGTCTTCTTTGGTTCGAGCACCAAATCATCAAATATAACGAGTTTGCTTGTCTCAGAGTCATAATTGCTCATTGCTGGAACTACCCCATTTTCAAAAATCTCGACGTTATCGATGGTATCCTTGAGATGATCGTAGAGCGTCTCATTCGTTTTCGTGCAGATGACGATCTTTGTAAAGCATTTGCTAAGCTGAGCGATGATACAGAGGACGGTGTTGGATTTGCCACTGCCCGATGGACTCGCTACGCAGAGCCTGAAAGGTAATTCAAAATGGTCATTCTTTGAATATTTCTTGAACTAATTATCTATCGTTTCAAGAAGTAAATCATATTTCTGTGATTGTATATACAAGTAATCAAAATGTCTTCTCTTCCACCAACAACCAATAGTCCAGTCTTCAATAGCGCTTTCTTCCTTGGATCAAATGATTACTTGACCATCGCCACCGCTGGCAAGAGATACCAGAAACTCGGTGGGACTGGAGTCTTTAGTTCATTGGCTGTAGCAGGTAATCTCGACTGTGGATCGTTGACGATTGCAGGAGCTGCTGTTGATCTCCGTTCACTGTCAGGAGTCACAGCTGGCACAGTTACAGCATCAAAGTTATTTATGGTCGATGCGAATAAAGATATCAGCTTATTTCGTAATTTGACGGCTGTAAATCTTACTGGAACTCTACTGACACCAGCGCAACCGAATATCACGTCGATTGGAACATTGTCATCTCTGAATGTGTCTGGAGGATTGACAGCATCTACGTTGACTGGAACGCTTAGCACAGCAGCTCAACCAAATATTACATCGCTTGGAACTCTCACAACTGGATTGCAAACAACGATCAACAACAACACAACTTCATTTGCAAGCTATGCGCGTTGGACAAACAGTCTTACTACGCCAATGAACTGTGTGCTCGAAGTGTCAAACATCGCGCCTAGGCTCGGAGCAATCTCGCAACATCCTTTTCGTATCTGTTCAGGCAATGCAATTGCAATGTGGATGGACGTTAGCCAAAACGTGAGAATTGGAACCGTAGCACCATCTGGAACGTATAAGTTAGAAGTAGATGGATCTATAAACGCTACCGCTATGAACATCAATGGAGTTGCAGCTGCTTTTTGGCTGATATAACATCTATCACCGGTATCACTGCGGGGATAGCTTCCGCAAACAAAGGTTTGGTTGTTGACAGTAGCCTAAATATCGCTGGAATAAATTCTCTCAGCGCAACATCATTGACTGGAACTTTGCTTACTCCAGCTTAACCAAACATAACGAGCGTTGGTACATTATCTAGTTTGAATCTGTCGGGTTCAGGTATCACTCACACACAGAGTGCTGGAGGAGATGTTGCTTCATTTACTAACTCAGCAGCTGTAAGCACGCTCACCATCGGTATTGCAAGTGCTGGTGGCGCATGCGATATTTGATCAAGTACTGCAAGCGATCTATACCTGGATGCTAATAATACGAGAAGGCTCTCGATTAAAGTGGAGGTAATGTCGGTATCAATACAACTTCTCCAGGTTATCAACTTGATGTGAGCGGGTCTTTTAACTCCACCAGCTTTTACATGAACGGAACACTTATCACAGCCTCGGCAACAGATTTGAATGGAGTAACGGGGTATAAAACGTATCTGAGTGGTATCACTCCGGGTTCTGTCGCAGCGAGCAAAGCTATGGTTACCAATGCAAACTCAGTGATTCAGTTCGGATCGGGCAACGCTACCACAAACCAGATCAAATACTTTGCGAGCACGGGCTTGAGAGATAGTATTCGAGTCTATCGTGTGGATGATTCCAGTCCACTGATCATTGGTACGCAAATTGATGGATCCGCCAGCACCAATAGAACATATCCCATTCTAAATCTAGTATATTCGATTGATCCCACTGCACAAGTAGGTGGTGTTTCAGCTACAAGCGCTGACTTATTTAATATTAGCTGGAATGATAAACCATCGGTTGGTTTTACGTCTCAGACGCATAGATTCTGCTTCAATGTTGGCAATAGTCAGCCTTATAAAAGTGAATTCCCTCATACATATACTATTGCAACTTCAGCGGATGCCTTTTGTATAAATCCTGCTGGCTCATCCCCAACACCAGCGGCTGGATGTCTCTACCTTTTTCCGACACTGTTAATAAGATGATATTTAATTCGAATATGCCATACACCAGTTCATTTGGAACAGCGCCAGTTACACTGAATTCTGGCAATATCTACATAAAGGCATCTAACGCATTAAACGATGGATCGGCAAACTTCGATATGCTCATTTTCATGGAATCATCAAATGCAACGCCCATTGGTTTTGGATTGCAGCTGAGCAATGCAACAAATGCGACTTCAACCAGCTCTGCATATTTTGGAACCACAACAGTAAATGATCTCGTGATGATGACTGGGAATACAAGACGACTAACGATAAGTTCTACCGGGAGAGTAGGCATAAGAACTGGTTCACCTTCTGCAACGCTGCATGTTTCAGGGACAGTATCGAACACATTCAATGTTGGTGGAAGTCTATACTCTCAAACAACATCAACTGCATCAACATTCAGTCAGCTGGGCCCAGTAACAGTTTACGTTTGTGCCATGTATAGACGAGCTAAAGAAAACATCAAACAACTTGACGAATCCTACTGTGAAAACTTCTTCAAGGCAGATGTATTCACGTATAACTACACTGGATCGGAAGCAACCATTCCAAGGTTTGGCTTCATTGCTTAAGACTTGAATCGCCTTGGCTACATGAATCTGTTGACTATTACTCGAAATGAAAACTTGAAGAAAGAAAATGATGATGACATCGAAGGAGCTCAAATGAACATTGACTACAATAAGATCACAGCCATCAACTTCATGATGATCAAGAAATTGAACAAGCGTATTGAAGAACTAGAAAGAAAAATGGGCCAGCTTATATAGACTATGGGAGCCAAAAAATCAAAGCCAGTGCCCGAAGGTACAGCCATAATCAACTCAACTGTGATATCCTCTGATTCTGTAATGATAATCGATGGAAGGATTCTGCTGCCAGTCCAAGATGAAAAAGATTCCAGCGTGATTGAGATGGATTTGAAACAAAAAAAGATCGAGGTGCTTCGACGAGTGAGAGGGCGCTTGACAAATAAATTTCTCTCAACTAGCAAAGAAAACACACCAAGCACATTCGTATTCAAAGACGAATCGCAACTTCGGGAGGATAGTTTCTCGATGTAGAGTGATATTGTGGCAGTAGAAACTTATGTGTTTAATACAACCTTCATCCACTCTTTCAATACTTTTTTGTATTGGTTCATGTTGGCCTTCGTATGTTTTCCTGTCATTTTCGGTGCATGCGTATCAAAATAATTATTACCATGTTTGTCATCTACGACCGATTTAAATTGTGTTCTGATAGTATTAATTCTTTAAGCCCGGTGTTCTGTATTATACAGAATATGTAATATGACAGTGGGAAGTATGATGCAAGCTTATATAACGCGAATGGCAACAGCGATTCTGCGCATATAGGAGTTTGTATTTGTGGGGATGGGGCATCTTATCATTTTGGATCAGAGACCAGGAGATAGACGGGTATTATTCCTCTGCAATAGAAAAGGCAATATAAAATGCCCAGAGGTTTCAAAATTCTAACTTCATCCCGTCATCTTCTCGCCCACGCATTTCGTCCAGAGGTTTCATAATTCTAATTTCATCCCATCTTCCCGCCCACCATTTCGTGAAATCGTCCAGAAATGACTGAGTGGATTGACCCAAAGGAGTTCAAGCGTTTATGGGCCTCTCTGATCAAGGCTGAATGGAAGGCAAGACCGCCGACAGGCCTGGACTCGGAGCACACCTATGTAAAACCAGGCGTGAAATGTCGGCTTCGTAAGGACAAGGCAGGACTGGAGTACTTTGTTGGTGCGTGTTGCCCGCCATAAACATGACTTACTTTTTTCTAACGCTGTATGTACTAGGCACAAAAGCGTTGTGGGGTTTTGCTATGCGAGAAGGGTTGATACCTCGTCTTACCCCCTCTTTTCGGGGCCCAATAACTGTCGGACGGCCTCCAATGGGAAAGAAGGCCGCGTATGCAGCTGCAAGGAAACGAATGCCCTCGCCAACCCTCTTGTCAGGCGCAGTGGGAGATGACACGGTGCGGCGGGTACAGATCAAGGCGGCGGCGTGGAGAAACCTGTAACGACGGGTACAGATCAAGGGGGCGCCGAGGAGGAGACTGTGCCGGCGGATACAGAACAAGGGGGCGCTGAGGAGGAGACTGTGGCGGTGGATACCGAGCAAGTTGATGCCATGCCGTTAGCTGCGCCGGCGGATACGGAACCGACTTCGGCGGCAGATCCAGAGTACGGTAATGACGTCGAAGGTAGATTGACGGCTCCTACAGAACAAGGATGTGGCGAGGTTGCGACCAGTTGGACCGGTCTGGATGTGTTCGATTCCCCGCACTTTATCGACGCGATGAGATCTGAAAGATTGTTTGGGCCGGTTGATGCGGACGATGTGAACATAGCTGACCATAGCCTGGTGCCTAAAGAAGACGTTGAGTCGGTTAGAGATCCTGTCGATGCTCCTGGGGACCTATCAGAATTATACGAAAGCGAGGTGGAATCAGATGACGAGTTTGAAGATGACAGCAGCGAATTTGCACAAGATGATATTGCTATGCGCACGATGGCTGCTTCTGGTTGGGAGATCTATGATCAAAACCATTGTGATAAGATAGTATCATACAGAGTACTTTCAGCTGCCTCTTTATATGCTGTGACTGGTAGTTTGGGCCCACCAGGTCTGCCGCAGCTTTCGTTAGTTCGCCGTTGGGTATGTTTTTCTACTTTCTCCCTAAGAAGTTGTGGTTTCACATTGCGAAGGAGTCCGAGGCGTATCGTATCGAGTGTATACCAAGTGTCGCTGCCGCCCAGCGTGCTAAGCAGCTCGAGTCTTGCGCAAAGGACCCCACGAAGACAGTACAACCAGCAGAAGCATTGGTGGAGAAGCTGACGAAGACAAGATCGATAAAGGCTCACGAAATTTTGCACGTGGTGGGTCTGCTGATAGCGCGCTCGTTGTGCAGTCACACGGATGGCCTCGACAAGCACTGGCGGACACAGGAAGATGGAGCGATACCCCGAGGAACGTTCAACAGATACATGTCTCGGGATCTTTTTTGTACCATCATGCGATACCTTCACTTTCATAGCTCAGCCGCGGGCGCTACTACGATTGATAAGGCTTGGAAGGTGCGACCTGTATTGCAGACACTGGAGAAGACGTTTCGCCGAGGGTATCGACTTGGAGCGCGCATTAGCTTCGACGAGGGGACCATTCCTAACCGAAGTAAGTTCAATCCGGTACGCGCCTACAACAAGGACAAACCGCACAAGTACGGGACGAAGGTGTACATGGCCTGCTGTGCGGAATCCGGGTATTGTTCTCGGTGCGTATTCTCTTTTTACTCTGTACGATACAGCATAAGCTACGCTGATTAGCTTGTTCCGGATGGTACAGAATGGCATGTTCTGTCGGATACAGAGTTAGCTGACTATTGTGCTTGGTGTTCTGTATGGCTCAGCACTGAAGTTTACATGGGTGCCTCGGACGAGTCGAAGAACGCGCAGACTCCTGCAGAGCGAAACGTAGCCAAGTATTAAGCGAAGGGTGTCGCGCAGAAAGCTGGCATTCGCAACGTCTCCAAAGCTCTGAATGGGCAGCAGGGAAAACGTCTTGTTATTGCGAATAACTTCTACTCATCGTGCGCACTCGCGATCGGACTGTTGGAGAAAGGGTATTACTACGTCGGGACACACCGAAGCGACCGTCTCGGGTGGCCAGCTGGATTCACGTTCACACAGAAAAAGCGGCCCGTGTCGATGCCCCGAGGAACTTATCGTATTGCCTAGTCGAAGGATCACTCTGACCTGGTTGCTGTGTCCTGGATGGACTCAAAACCTGTGAATCTAATTGCTACCGGTTGTGCAACCACGGCTACCACCGTCACCAGAAAGGAGAAGGGATCTGCGATATCTCAAGTGGTGCCATGTCCTAAGTTACTTGCCGATTATCATTGTGGAATGGGGGGCGTTGACCGCCACGACCAGTTACGTCTCCAGAGGTATTCAATCCAGCGATGCGTTGCCTTCAAGAAGTATTACCGGCAGCTCTTTCTCGGGCTCGTCGACATGGCCATCGTGAACGGCTTCATCGTGCATAAGATAAAAATGCGAAAAGATAACAAACAAGTTCCAAGTCATGCAGAGTACATGCGTTTCTTACATGTCGAGTTATTAGCACTCACCGCGACAAGTTTGGCTAGTAATAAGCAAGCAGAAGACTTGGCCTCGATCCCACTGCCTCGACCCGAGCACCAACTACAAGAGCAAGAGAGAAAATACAAGGACAAGCGACGTCAGCACCTATGCAAGGTTTGTTCTGCTATGGCTCCACCAAAAACCAAAGGGTTTGAGAGCCGTTTTTCTGCGAGGCCTGTGTGGAACTGCACGATGGATATGTACCCCTCTGCAACTGCGTGCACCGAAAAGAAGAAGGAAACCGACTCACATGCGATCAAATTTGGCATGACGCTTGGGCAAACGGCCCTGCCATACCTGCTCAGCTGAGGAAGAATATTCGATTCCGTAAGCGTAAACGTAGCGAAGATGCGTTAGAGCATGCCGAGGTTAGTTAGCGAAGTATTAGTTTCTAATGCCGCATTGAAATAAATACCTCCTTTCCCCAGTCAGCAGTTCTATGCGTTCCCACACCAACATTTCGGCCATGTTTTCTATCCTAGTTCTTCTTCACTTCCGTCTAGTCTAGAACTGGCCAAAAAGTTGGTGTGGGAACGCGCCGACGCGCCGACAAACCTTTGGCGCGACCAGTCATTCTGGCGTTAAAATCGTTTTGATATCTGATTCCGGGGGATACTGATAATCAAAGTTTTTTTTACAGACATCATTCGCTGCACATCATTTCAAAGCCAATAAAAACAGAGATATCGTACAGATGGTGGGTACATTGTTGCATTTATGGCAGCCAAAACATCACCTAAGTCCCAATTCACGGCGTATAAGACACTGCTCATGCCGAACGGCTTGCAACGGATTAATTTTACCGAGCTAACAGCAATATGTTAATCAAGTCAAACAATTGTTCTGTATAATACAGAATAGAGCTTGGGCTACATAAGTTAAGAAGATGGTTTAAATTCGCAGTGTGCTATCATCAACAACTTTATTAAAATAAGCTTTTACACGCTCCTTAACCTCCTCTTTCTTATCAGCACCAAGATCAGCAGAGCTCATTTTGCGCTCCATTTCTTCCTGTTTGATTTTAGTTTTGGGTCGGAGTTTAGGAGATGTCTCATCTGGATCAGGTGCATCATGTTTACGTTTCAAGAACTGCGATTTCACTGGCCTTATCGTCAATGTCTTCTTTAGTAGTCTTACGGTTATGCATAAATACCTTGCTTCTAAAATCTTTATTTTTCGTCAAGTATTTTGAATACGATCTTGACAAGCTTCTTCCACATCCATGTGTTTCTTTCTTTTAGTGTAATCGAAGTTGTTCATATGATTCATTAAATTTTCGTCATTGAACATTTCCTCGTACGAGAAGCTCGGTGGAGCGTTCATGCTCCCGTCCGTATCAGTTTGCTGAGGAACATACTTATATTTTTTTGAAGATGTGGATTTGGATTTGGTTTCTTTTGGTGAGGGTTTGGTTTCTTTTGGTGAGTCGTGGAGCTTTCCTCCGTCACTCTTAACTACTGGAGGAGCCTTCTTCGTGAGCTTACTAGTGATCTGATCATAGTCATAATCCTGTGATTTGCCCATGTCTTGTTGGAACAAAGTTGCCAAAGAATCGCTGCTAGCGCCGTCTAAAGCTTGCTGCTGAATCGTTGCTTTCAACTTCGCGCCTTGGACAAAATCACTTTTGGCCATTGCATTGTAGTAGCGATCATACGCTTTTTGCTTAGTTTGGTTATCAGTGAAGAACCCGTTCATTTGTGCCTGGATGCTATATTTGGCAAATAAAAAAAATACTAATTGATAGCGGGTTGGCATTTAGTTTTGAACCGCGCCTTGAGAGACAGTGCCCATAGCAGTATCTACAGCTGCTACGACTTCACGTAGAATATGAAAAAAAATTGTAAGCGCGTAGTTCGTGTTGTTCGTGCCCGAAAAAATGATCGACTTGCTTGCACCATCTTCGCTGGGTAGACGACGGCCAATGTCAACAGCAATGAATCGGTACAGTGATTCCCATAGACGCTGAGACAATAAGCCAGCTTTAGTGACATCATCGAGGCCACCATCAACGCCAGATTTTGACATTTCTTGTACGAATAGATCGTAGCCGAAGTTGGCAGGGTTATTCCAAATTGGGACGTTACCCACCGTTACTTGAATATTTTTTAAAGCTGCATAAGGACTCGTCGTGGCTGGAATCGTTGAAAAGCAACTACGGAATGGATTGATCACATCTGGTAAAGAGCTTGATCCAGGGGTTACATTTGTAATAACAGGTTGCATAATCAATTTCTTCGGATTGGCAATACCATTCGTCACCGTCCATGAAAATGACTGACCGGCTTAGACAGTCAACTTGTTAATTACACGTTCAAAGTAACGGAACGTCTTCTTTGGGATGAGAGCGTTGTCAGCTGATGGATTTGGGCTATACGTTGGAACCAGTAGACGAGAGAAAGTCTACGATGGAGCAATACCACTTCCCGAAGTTGCAGTACCATTAACATCGGCTGTGACTAATAAATTTGTTGATCCTGGAATAGCTAAACCAGTTGATTCGCCAGTGCTGGTTGTATTTGCGGATGAACCATTCCAGAGAATTGGGCAAGTGATGCCGAAGCTCATGTTACTGTTGATGCTAGCAATATTCGTTGCTGCAACCGTACCTGCTGATCCACCAGTGGTAATTGACATAGCAGAGCTGTTTTAGTTGATATAGATGAACCCCTTCGTGTTCTTTTGCAGTGGACATTTCTTGAAGTAGTCGGATAAGTCAGAGAGCTTAATGCAGGCTAAACAATGAGCTACGTAAAATGGAGCACCGGCAGCAACGGCGCCAGATGGCGCGACGTATACTTGCGGCTTTGACACAACTTGGATACTGGCATTAGATCCCATGATATCATATGTAAGTTTACCGCTGCTTTGATCAAGCGCGGTGAATAGCGATCGTTCGTACGCACTTACATTCGAAAATGTGTTAAAAAGACCCCATTCGCCAACGGTGCCGTTAATATAATTGGATGTTGCCATGTTGTCAAGATTTTGTGCGACTCCGGGAATTGGTAGACGATATTCATCTAGCACGAAGCTGCTCGTTGGTCCTCGTTTAACGTAGGAGCTGTAGTCCCATTCGGTTAGCGCCTTGAACGTAGCATTCACATTTTCATGAACTTGATTCGTCTGAACGGTCACGCCATCTACAACAACTTGAACGGAACCAATGAATTGCCAGGCACCTGTCTTAGGAACAAGCTGATCAATGGTACAAGCAGCGGTCAAGGTAACAGAAGATTCTCCAGCATTGAGAATCTGAAGCTTGATTGGAAGCTGAATGACAGCCTCTTCCCAGTTGACAAACGCAGCTTGAGAAGAGATCGTGGAAAGGTTGAATTGAATTTGACCAGCGTATTGACCAGTGTTACTAGTCGAATCCTGAATATAGGTCCATTTCTTATCATGGAAGAGCGTTTCAGCTGGAGCGGGTTCGACGGAGTGCTCGAAAGCAGAGATATCGCTTGCGGTGGACATTGTATAGTACGAAATTGCTTTATATGGGGCAAGATATAGATCTTCAGCAAAAAAAATATATGAGCAAGAACAAAATTATTAAATTGTCTCGAACAACAGATGCTCAACTAATGAAACTCGCTACTTCTCTTGGGGTAAAGGTAGATCAAATCGATTTCAAGCAAAATCTTGATAGTAGCAAAGATTATACAAGAATCAATATGGGCAATCCAATTATCGGAGGCACACATTGGCTGGTAGTCTCAAACAAAGACAAGCGCTACTTCGATCCTCTAGGCCTTCCAAGACAACGCGTTATTCTCAAAGACTATTCTTATCGCGAAATTGATATCCAAGACCCCCGATTCGGGCACTGTGATGGCTTCTGTATCTTATGGCTCTACTATTTGCAGCATGGAAAAGACGACGAGTTCTACAAACTATTCAAGCAGCTCGGATAATGACATCTGTACTATAAACTATGCAAGAGTTAGGATATAAGCTCCGCGTTTTCCAAGCGCAAGGGCAAAAAATACGATGCGTTGCTCAGCGATGGCAGAGTCGTGTCGTTTGGAGCAATCAAGTCCAATGGTGAGCCCTATCAGCAATATCAAGATCGCACAAATTTAAAAGCATACCGTGACTATGATCATAAAGATACAAAGCGAAGAGAGCGATACTATAAGCGACATGGTCTGATTTGTAACGGGCTTTCAGCAACCCGTTACCTTACGTACATTGTGCGTGAGGAAGCAGGCAAATTAGACTCTGAGATGTATTGAAAGTTAACGGCGTGGTCTCGGACCACGCCAACCAGTAGATGTGTTCTACAAGCTGATTGGCGTTCAGCCGACACGTCCGAGCTTGAACCCTTGTTGCGAGCCCCGCCAGACTTGGCAGGCGTAGCTGGTACCGTCGGTTGTTATTTCGCCATACTTCTTGTTTTCTTGTTTTTCTTGTTCTTCTTCTCTTGGTTCCTCGCTAACTAGAAGGCCATACAAACAGTTCACAATGGCCACCCTCTGTTTCCGGGTCGCGACACCAGCTGTGGTAATGGAATTCCCCCGTGAACTCTAGCTACAAATGTAGTTAGGACGTTCCGACAACAATACGTCTGCTAGAATAGCAATCGATCTTTCGGGTAGACCTGAAGACCCCAGTTCTGCCCTTGCACCGGTAAAGACCGGACCTTGTAAACTACTTATATCGGCCAACCTGTTAAAATAAGTACACGCTACTAGCACGAGCAAAGCTAGCAGGTGTTTTGAATCCTCGTGGTCCCAGCAGCGGAAGGGTACCAGGCACGGGTAAGCCTTTTACGAGAGCACCGAGTGTTTAACATTCGGTTGGAAGAATAAAAGGGATGCAATACAAGCGCTGCCAGCCGTGCAAATAGGCAACAATAAGCCGTCACGTTAAACCACCCGATAGTAATCGGCCAAAACACACAGTTGCCGGATGAACCCTCGCTACAGAGCTTTGAGTTCACCGACAGGCATAACACACTAAAATAAACTTGACCAGACGCTTACCTTGAAGTTGGACGTCGCTCTGTGTGCTTGAGTGGAGAATTCTGTTCTGTATTTATGTCGGGCCTATTCCTAGG
>NW_003303729.1:80512-82406 GCF_000142945.1 Phytophthora infestans T30-4
AAGTTCGTGTCAAAAATTGACAGCGAAAGATTGGAGTTGCTACTGTAGAGATGTACGTGAGCGCTATGTCAGATTTGTACAGCGATCAGCAGACTAGAGGTGTGAATTCACTCCCTCATCCACGCAACAGCTGGATTAAAGCACTAGGTTCAACGCTGAAGCGAGAAAAACACGGAAAAAAAGCTAATATGCTAACCGAGGCTTGCGGATCTCTCCTGGATGGGTACTGCACCACAGCCGATCTGGTTGCAATTTCTCGTTATTATATGGGCCTGAACACAGGTGCTGATCTACGGAATCGGATGAGTCATTTCCTGTGCCACGCATGTCTCTTAAGAGGCGAGTCTTTCCCGTAATTTGGAGTTACCTGACCTTTTTAGTGTGATTCTGGAACACGAAGGATTTACAGATTGCCGGGCACTAGTCATGATAATGGAGCAGGGGGAAACAAACCGGTTCGGCCGTCGTGAGTTTGGTTCGTGTATTAGGCACATCAATGTTGAAGTTTGCCCAGTTGGGGCACTCACTCTGTATCTGTTTTATCGCTGGTGTGTGCAAATGGAATTGCTACCTAACTTTCTGGCCCCTGAAGACTGGTACGACATCAAACTTCTAAAGTCAAACAAGAATCCAACAAAATCAATAAAATACCGATCGCATTACGACCCCACTATAAAGGCGTTCACAGCATTAGGCATGCATACGAAGGCTAAGACACATGCGGCACGGGGTTCAGGAGCAAGGATGGCCGAATTAGCAGGTGCTACAGATTCACAAATTCGTCGGTTAGGAAGGTGAAAAGCATCCGCAATGGAGGGCTGTTACCTAAGCGCTTTGCCACGAGAAGCGATGCGGTCTCTAGCAGGATTTTCCCCTGACAAACGGTCGTTTTCTTAGAGCGGGCAGCTCTTCTTTCTCTGAGCAGCTTCAGCGTGGCGTATTTCCCTTGTCGATGATATATGGGTACATACAAACAACAGTCAGCACCCCAACTAAGCCACCGGGGGGCTTCTGGAGATTAATAGCGTAGCTTGCATATAGGTTTCCTAACAGACGGAGTATTGGTGGGCGGGACCCTTCCCCGCAACCCCTAAAATTAGGGGGCTCCACCTTCTCACTTTTAGGGTGCCAGGGAGTTTTAACCCATTTGGCAAGCTGAGCTGAAAAACCAAAATGCTCACGGAGAAATCACCGCAAGCGGATCATTTGAATGACGTTATCCCAGATTTAATGCGGCATCTAAGACAGCAGCAAGAACAAACACTGGCACACATTGATAACAAACTTAGCGAAGTCGGTAATCACATTAAGAATACGATTTCACAGCTTACCTCTGGTGCCGCCACCGTACGTTTGACCTTGGACTTGAACACACCAACTGCTGCAACCTCGGCTCCAGCTCAGACTGCGCAGCTACCCACGACGTACAAGCTCACGAGATCTCTCAAAACGGTTCATCTAGTATGGCAGGAGTGGACGACGGGAATTAATGGTGGTCCTGCTGTACGCGAATTGAAGAAGCTACATGGATCCAATTGGCGTAATAATCCAGCCGAAAAACGATTCTACTTCAGGCGCAAAAGAATTATTATTCGAGTTAATCGGACCGCACAGGAATAGAAAGTTTATGAAGATGAAGCAGTCTGGCTCAGCGCAAACAGTCACAACATACCCTCAACGCACTGAGTGAGAGCTTCAATTGGAGACTGTAAACTACATAAGACTAAATACATCGCAGTCACAAGTAAGTGTTTCGTATTAGATATTTCTTCACTAGGTTTTTACGCATGCATTACCTTTTCACTAGCGAGTCATCTGCCCATTCATCTTTGTTTCCCTCGTTTTAATCTTGCCGTAGGCTTACCGTGTCGTTCCCTCCGGATTTCTTCCTCAT
>NW_003303729.1:82506-87282 GCF_000142945.1 Phytophthora infestans T30-4
GATCCGGAGGCGACACTGCGGGATCCGCTGATCCAAGTCGACAGTGACGGCGGATCGGGTAGCGATGGTGGGAGGGGGTCGCCTCGTGGTGGCGGACTCCTTGGATCTGGCGGAGGGGGGGGGGGTCGCCTGGTGGCGGATCCCCCGGATCCGATGGAGGAGGATCGCCCCATGGTGGCGGCTCCCCAGGATCGCCTCATGGTGGCGGATCCCCTGGAACTGTCTTGATCCCCGCTCCCCCTAACTCATCACTGCCAGGGATGCTCCCCGTGGCTTCGTTCGGTCCGGATGCCGCCTTCATTTCTGGTAGACGTGCTCCTGTGGCCTTCGCTACCAGAGACATCGAGCCTTGGTCCGCCAAGAAGTTGAACCGGGTCGCGGTCATCTCAATGAAGATCACGGTCCTGTTCCCTGAGTTGCCTTTTCGAGCTGAATGGATATTCCCTCGGACGGCGGACGCCATCCCGAGGGCTGGGTACCTGGATTCGCTCGTCACCAGACCTCTCGTGGAAGAACTGACAAGTGCTGCCCCGTGGGATACGCTGGTCACCACACCGGTGGATCCGGTTAGCTTCAGGGGTGATGTGCGTGGGCGACTCGGGGTATTCGTTCGTGCGTTCCGGGATTTCGTCTCCAAGCACCGGGTTGCCATATGGGAAGGCACCCACCGGTTCCCCATCTCTCGGAATCAACTGCAGGGTTCGGCTTGGTTGTCCAACTTCAACAAGCAGCGTGGTAACCGACGTAGCCATGCTGGCCGAGCTTGGAAGAGAGTCCTTGTGATCCTCGTGTTGGCCATCCAGGATGGTTGGTGTGACGTGGATATTTTGTTGGATCCATCCTTCTTGCATCTTCCCCGACGCGGGGATAAGGTAGCTTGGTTTCCGGGATCCGTATCCCGTCAAGCCAACTTGGAGGATCCCAACCTCCATCGCCCAGAACCCACGAGCCTATTGGAAGCCTTGCGAGAGATCGACGAAGCCGAGCCTTGGCGCATCCAGTTTCGCGGGGACCTGAGCCAACACCCAGGACGCCAGATCCAGCGTCTAGTGGGCAAGTTCTTCAACGTTCAGCCCAAGACTACCTGATCCTCATCACTCTTTGACGCCACGCCCCCAGTTTCAGTATTAGTGGATTCATTTCGTAGCAGTCACTAGCGACTGGAAGCTGGGTCGAGCTAGCCTTTTGCTTAAGCTATTATAATCCACACTCTCTTACTTGAATATGTCTATAACATTCCCTCGTTGGTTGGGAAATCTAGTCAGAGCCTTTCAGTATACACCTGGATCTGGGCGGGATCCACCCTTTCAGTGTACACCTGGATCCGGGCGGGATCCACCCTTTCAGTGTACACCTGGATCTGGGCGGGATCCACCCTTTCAGTGTACACCTGGATCTGGGCGGGATCCCGGATCCGGTTGGATCCACGCCTGGATTTCATCCGGATTTAGCGCCTACGACCCCGTCCCACTTGGGTCATTATAGTTCGGGCCCTCGAAAGCTCGCGCTTGAAATCAAGCCGGACTCTTCGCACGTAAAACGTCACTCTTTATGCATAAACATTCACTCATTCCTCCTAATCCACCCTTCTCCTGTGGATTCATCTTCTCTTTCTTTCCAATGTGACCAACTCACATCAGCGAGCCTCCTCCTCCTGGCCCACACCCTTCCTGTGGGCCTTTCTTCATCCTCCCATCGACATGACCAACTCACATCCATGGGTCCCTTCCCTACTCTTCTTCATGAGACTGCATCACGCCGAATCTGTTACGATTCGTACGATCCCGCAAGAAATCATAGAGTAATGCTCCACAGTTCAGATCTGCCTCGTCTACCCAACTGGGTTCGTCATACCCACGCCAATACACCAGAAATACACGGTAAACCCGTCCGTATCTAGTTCGTTTCCCCGACCTCATATCGGTGATCTTCTCGACTTCGAACTCGTCGGCTTCGAGATCCACATTCCAACTATCTTCCGGTAGGAGGACTTCGTCGAAATCCACGCGGTCGGATACATCCACTGAAAGACGGATCTGTGACCGATCCGGATATTCTTTGACCAACTTCAGCTTGGATACGTGTACCACAGGGAACAGGCGGTATTCGGTACCTACCGTTTCCAGCTTTACCGCATGTTCTCCAATCTTCTCGCTCACCCGGAACGGTCCATGCCATAGGTGGGCTAATTTGCGGGCATACCCCTCTTTCACTTGATCCAAATAAAGCCACACCTGTGATCCCACTTGGATTTGATGTGGACAGACATCTTCGTTGTGTCGATCCGCTCGATCCTGTATCGCACTCCGCAGTCGTTCGTTCTCCTGGGATCTAGCTTGCCGGTAATATTTCTGGACTTGGTATCGCCATCGTCTTGGATCTCGGTTCCTCTTCTTGGTGCTGCAAACTGGGATTGCCGCTTCCAGGGTGGATTTGGGATCCCACCCATGTACCAAGTAAAATGGTGTATCACCCCGGATCCTGTCTTGGGCGGTGTTCATCGCGAAGGGAAGCCGCTCTGCGTACTCATCCCAATCCCTCTGATCCAAATCCTGGACATACATCTTGAGTGCTCTCGTGATTGTCTGCACCATGCGCTCGGCCGATCCGTTAGCTTGGGAACGATATGCCATGGTTGCTCGCTGTCGCTGCCCCAGGACTCGGTTGAATGCTCGAAAGAAATCGGACATAAAGCCTGGCTCCCGATCATGCCTAATCATCTCGCTAGCTCCAAATCTTCGGAAAACGCACTCCTCGTACGATTCAGCAATGGTTTGCGCAGTTCTAGACGCACTAGCTTTGGCTATCACGTATCCGGTAAACAAGTCCACCCAAATCAACAATTTTGTGTTTCCTTTGAACGACTTGGGCAACGAGGGGATATGATCCATGGCTATGATTTGGAAAGGGTAAGTCGCTTGGATATTCCCAGGTGACTCCCCTTCGATTGTGGGCCTGCCCTTGCCTGTCTCATAATCCACGCATTCACCGACATATCGTTGTACGCTCTTGAATAGTCCTCTCCAGTGGAAACATTCCCGGATCCGTTGGTAGGTCCGACCAATACCCTGATGTCCGCCTTCCAGGCTAGCATGGTAGTGGTGTAGGACATCCTGTTGCAAGGTTTCTGGTATCACCAGTCTCATCAATCCATCCCGATCCTCGTTGACTCTCTTCGTAGGGGGGCAATATGTGGTGTTGGAAATCCCACGTGAACTCTAGCTACAGATGTAGTTAGGATGTTCCCACAACAATACGTCTACTAGGATAGTTAACGATCGTTCGGGCGGACCTGAAGACCCCAGTTCTGCCCTTGCACCGGGACAAACTGGACCTTGTAAACTACTTATATAGGCCAACCAGTAAAATATGAACACGCTCACTAGCACGAGCAAAGCTAGCAGGTGTTTTGAATCCTCGTGGTCCCAACAGCGGAAGGGTACCAGGCACGAGTAAGCCTTTTACGAGATCACCGAGTGTTCAACACTCGGCTGGAAGAAATAAAAGGGAGGCAATTCAAGCACTCCCAGTCGTGCAAATAGGCAACAATAAGCCGTCACGTAAAACCTCCCGATAATAATCGGCCAATACACAAAGTCTCTTGGCCTTGCCGGATGAACCCTCGCTACAGAGCTTCGAGCTCACCGACAGGCATAACACACTCAAACAAGCTTGACCTGACGCTTACCTTGAAGCCGGACGTCGCTCTGTGTGCTTGAGTGGAAATTCTGTTCTGTATTTAAGCTTACCCTTTCGGGTCTATTCCTAATAAGAAGTCCTAATCAAGTATACAAATATCAAGTGAACAATGATCCGTTATGGATCTTCTTGCATGCCAAGCGTCGTCTGCACTGTCGCATGAGCATCTTTAACGGTCCGCGCCTTGTCCCAGACGGTTAACGTGTCTTCCAAAGGTCGCTGAGTATTCCGCGAACTCATCCCAACCGCCACTGAGAGTTCGTACCGTAGATGGTCCGCTGAATGCGAATCCGGCCAGTCCATTATTAATAATAAGGACAGCCTGGATTCAGTGACATAGGGCCGTATCCGATATTTGTTGAAAACTCGGAGGTGACGCCGTCGAGTCCCTTGCACCTTGGCGTCTCCGTACATCACTCGACCGAGGGTTCGTCGCTTGAACAACTTGGGCGGTGTCACGTCTTTGTCGACGGGTGATAATCCGCAACCACGGAGAAATCACTACACCACAACTGCCCCTGTCGCAATGGAAGCCACGGTACTGGTGCCCGTTGTGACATTTCTTCATTCTTCAATTCACCATCTCGCCACCGTATGTCCAAGCGTCTGAATCGAGTCGTGTCCGACGCGTTTCAGCGTCTCAATCCTCGTAGACGTCGCGAGCGTGAGCAGCTGGAGGTACGTAAGCCCATCCTTCTCTTGAATCATCGGTACCTTGCTCATCACCTCGCATTACTCGTCTTGTTTCTCAGGAGGGCAAGACCGAAGGTTCGAACGCCCCTCAGTCTGCTGCACTTCCTCCGACAGCAGCGTCATCAACCGGTCCTCCGGCGCCCACTCCCCCAGACTCTTCACTTCCTGCGGTAGCTCCTGCAGCACTCCCCGTCGTCGCTGAACCCGCGGAGATGGCTCCTGCTGCTCCTCCTGCCCCAGCTGGTGGTCCACCACCACTCACCGAAGATTCGCTGCGCGCCATGCTGGCTGAAAGTACGGAGGCATCGGTCGATCACATGATGACCTCGATAATCCCGTACTGACTGCAATGGCTCGTCACCAAGTGCAGATCAGCGTTGTCCC
>NW_003303729.1:102085-103591 GCF_000142945.1 Phytophthora infestans T30-4
TCTACCAGAACCCGGTGGGACTGGAGTCTTCAGCTCATTGGCTGTAGCAGGTAATCTCAACTGTGGATCGCTGACGATTGCACGAGCTGCTGTTGATCTCAGTTCACTGTCAGGAGTCACAGCTGGAACGGTTACAGCATCAAAGTATTTATGGTCGATGCGAATAAAGATATCAGCTCATTTCGTAATTTGACGGCAGTAAATCTTACTGGAACTCTACTGACGGCAGCGCAACCGAATACCACGTCGATTGGAACATTGTCATCTCTGAATGTGTCTGGAGGATTGACAGCATTTACGTTGACTGGAACGCTTAGCACAGCAGCTCAACATAATATTACATTGCTTGGAACTCTCACAACTGGATTGCAAACAACGATCACCAACAACACAACTTCATTTGCAAGTTATGCGCGTTGGACAAACAGTCTTACTACGCCAATGAACTGTGTGCTCGAAATGTCAAACATCGCGCCTAGATTCGGAGCAATCTCGCAACATCCTTTTCGTATCTGTTCAGGGCATGCAATTGCAATATGGATGGACGTTAGCCAGAGCGTGAGAATTGGAACCGTAGCACCATCTGGAACGTATAAGTTAGAAGTAGATGGATCTATAAACGCTTGAGCACCAACGGAAGATGTCAATGTAACCACAGCCCTTCTAGTTATTAAAATATGGTTCCGAAAATTTTGGAACCAGGGTTCCCACAATTAACACATATAATTGCAATTCACTTTATAATTGAAGCACCACAGCAGCTCTAGTAAGTACTTGTCTGGTCCGAAAAAGAATTAACAGTTCTTTAAATCGGCGATAACTTTGGTCGTACAGCTCCAACGGAAGCGTGTTTGAGTTAGTTTGAAAGCTCTACCTACTTACGCAGCATCAGCACGGTTTTTTAATGATCAAATTTCCCGCCAATTTTGCCAAATTTGACCATTTGAACTATCACTTTATGGAGGGTAGAGTTTTTTTTTCGCTTCGACGTCAAAAATAATCCAAAAGGAAAACAACTCAACAGTTGCCAATCGCTTTGGAACTATTCAGCTTTCTTGTATTGCTCAATCGTGGTGCAACAAGCACATAAATCGCTCGGTGCACAATATCACAGATGACGAACGCTGTATATCAGTAAGATCGAGGCAAACCATTAGCTTAAAGTTAACTAACTTGGTGTGCATGTTAGGTCATGAAAGCGGTAAATACCACAGCTGCGAAATGAAGCGCTGCAACCACTCCTCACCTACACTTACACCACACACGAGCTCAGCAATCTGCTGTGACTTGTGCAGGACATATTGCCATCCGACAGGACGGTCAGTCACCTGTCGCTGATGGATCAGTCTCTAATGCCATTTTCGGCACTCTTCGAAAGCATTGGAGGCGGCCCGTGGCGCTTGGGCTCGTGAGGATTGTTTCTGCGTGCAGTAGTCACGTATTTCTTCAGTGTTCTATGCGGTATTCTCGGTATTTAACTGGTTGCCTTTAGCTCTGCGCCGACGA
>NW_003303729.1:109437-110346 GCF_000142945.1 Phytophthora infestans T30-4
TTCCTGCATAAGGACTCGTCGTGGCTGGCATCGTTGAAAAGCAACTACGGAATGGATTGATCACATCTGGTAAAGAGCTTGATCCAGGAGTTACATTTGTAATAACAGGTTGCATAATCAATTTCTTCGGATTGGCAATACCATTCGTCACCGTCCATGAAAATGACTGACCGGATTGGACAGTAAACTTGCAAACTTGCTGATTACACGTTCAAAGTAACGGAGCGTCTTCTTTTGGATGAGAGCGTTGTCAGCTGATGGATTTGGGCTATACGTTGGAACCAGTAGACGAGAGAATGTCTGCGATGTAGCAATACCACTTCCCAAAGTTGCAGTACCACTAACATCGGCTGTGACTAATAAATTTGTTGATCCTGGAACAGCTAAACCACTTGATTCGCCAGTGTTGGTTATATTTGCGGATGTACCATTCCATAGAATTGGGCAAGTGTTGCCGAAGCTCATGTTACTGTTCATGCTAGCAATATTCGTTGCTGCAACCGTACCTGCTGATCCACCAGTGGTAATTGACGTAGCAGAGCAGTTATATTTGATATACATGAACCCCTTCTTGTTCTTTTGCATTGTACATTTCTTGAAGTAGTCGGATAAGTCAGAGAGCTTAATGCAGGCTAAATAATGAGCTACGTAAAATGGAGCACCGGCAGCAACGGCGCCAGCTGGCGCGACGTATACGTGCGGCTTTGACACAGCTTGGATACTGGCATTAGATCCCATGATATCATATGCAAGTTTACCGCTGCTTTGATCAAGCGCGGTGAATAGCGATCGTTCGTACGCACCTACATATGAAAATGTGTTAAAAAGACCCCATTCGCCAACGGTGTCGTTAATATAATTGGATGTTGCCATGTTGTCAAGATTTTGGGCGACTCTGGGAATTGGTAG
>NW_003303729.1:110446-121534 GCF_000142945.1 Phytophthora infestans T30-4
GAAACCATTCCGAGGTTTGGCTTCATTGCTCAAGACTTGAATCGCCTGGCTACATGAATCTGTGACTATTACTCGAAATGAAACATGAAGAAAGAAATGATGATGACATCGAAGGAGCTCAAATGAACATTGACTACAATAAGATCACAGCCATCAACTTCATGATGATCAAAAAATTGAACAAGCGTATTGAAGAACTAGAAAGAAAAATGGGCCAACTTATATAGACTATGAGAGCCAAAACCTCAAAGCCAGTGTCCGAAGGTACAGCCACAATCAACTCAACTGTGATATCCTCTGATTCAGTAATGATAATCGATGGAAGGATTATGCTGCCAGTCCAAGATGAAAAGGATTCCAGCGTGATTGAGATAAAAAAAATTTTGAAGCAAAAAAAGATCAAGGTGCTTCGAGGAGTGAGAGGGCGCTTGACAAATAAATTTCTCTCAGCTAGCAAAAAAAAACACCAAGCGCATTCGTATTCAAAGACAATTCGCAACTTCGGAAGGATAGTTTCTCGATGTAGAGTGATATTGTGGCAGTAGAAACTTATGTGTCTAATACAACCTTCATCCACTCTTTCCATATATTTTTTTGTATTTGGTTCTTGTTGGCCTTCGTATGTTTCCTGTCATTTTCGATGCATGCGTATCAATATAATTATTACCATGTTTGTCATCTACGACCGATTTAAATTGTGTTCTGATAGTATTAAGAAGATGGTTTCGATTCGCAGTTGTGCTATCATCAACAACTTTATTAAAATAAGCTTTTACACGCTCCTTGACCTCCTCTTTCTTATCAGCCCCAAGATCAGCAGAGCTCATTTTGCGCTCAATTTTTTCCTGTTTGATTTTATTTTTGGTCGGAGATTAGGAGATGTCTCATCTGGAGCAGGTGCATCACGTTTACGTTTCAAGAACGCTTTTGCGATTTTACTGGCCTTATCGTCAATGTCTTCTTTAGTAGTCTTACGGTTATGCATAAATACCTTGCTTCTATAATCTTTATTTTTCGTCAAGTATTTTGAATACGATCTTGAAAAGCTTCTTCCATATCCATTTTTTTTCTTTCTGTTAGTTTAAATGAAGTTGTTCATATGATTCATGAAATTTTCGTCATTGATCATTTCATCGTACGAGAAGCTCGGTGGAGCGCTCATGCTCCCGTCCGTATCAGTTTGCTGAGGAACATACTTATATGTTTTTGAAGATGTGGATTTGGTTTCTTTTGGTGAGGGTTTGGTTTCTTTTGGTGAGTCGTGGAGCTTTCCTTCGTCACCCTTAACTACTGGAGGAGCCTTCTTCGTGAGCTTACTAGTGATCTGATCATAGTCATAATCTCGTGATTTGCCCATGCCTTGTTGGAACAGAGTTGCCAAAGAATCGCTGCTAGCGCCGTCTAAAGCTTGCTGCTGAATCCTTGCTTTCAACTTCGCGCCTTGGACAAAATCACTTTTGGCCATTGCATTGTAGTAGCGATCATACGCTTTTTGCTTAGTTTGGTTATCAGTGAAGAACCCGTTCATTTGTGCCTGGATCCTATATTTGGCCAATAAAAATACTAATTGATAGCGGGTTGGCATTTAGTTTTGAACCGCGCCTTGAGAGACAGTGCCCATAGCAGTATCTACAGTTGCTACGACTTCACGTAGAATATGAAAATAAATCGTAAGCGCGTAGTTTGTGTTGTTCGTGCCTGAAACAATTGTCGACTTGCTTGCACCATCGTCGCTGGGTAGACGACGGCCAATGTCAACAGCAATGAATCGGTACAGTGATTCCCATAGATGCTGAGACAGTAAGCCAACCTTAGTGACATCATTGAGGCCACCATCAACGCCAGATTTTGACATTTCTTGTACGAATAGATCGTAGCCGAAGTTGACAGAGTTATTCCAAATTGGGACGTTACCCACCGTTACTTGGATATTTTTTAAAGCTGCATAAGGACTCGTCGTGGCTGGCATCGTTGAAAAGCAACTACGGAATGGATTGATCACATCTGGTAAAGAGCTTGATCCAGGAGTTACATTTGTAATAACAGGTTGCATAATCAATTTCTTCGGATTGGCAATACCATTCGTCACCGTCCATGAAAATGACTGACCGGATTGGACAGTAAACTTGCAAACTTGCTGATTACACGTTCAAATTAACGGAACGTCTTCTTTTGGATGAGAGCGTTGTCAGCTGATGGATTTGGGCTATACGTAGGAACCAGTAGACGAGAGAATGTCTGCGATGTAGCAATACCACTTCCCGAAGTTGCAGTACCACTAACATCGGCTGTGACTAATAAATTTGTTGATCCTGGAACAGCTAAACCACTTGATTCGCCAGTGTTGGTTATATTTGCGGATGTACCATTCCATAGAATTGGGCAAGTGTTGCCGAAGTTCATATTACTGTTGATGCTAGCAATATTCGTGCTGCAACCGTCCCTGCTGATCCCACCAGTGGTAATTGACGTAGCAGAGCAGTTATATTGAATATACATGAACCCTTCTTGTTCTTTTGCATTGTACATTTTCTTGAAGTAGTCGGATAAGTCAGAGAGCTTAATGCAGGCTAAATAATGAGCTACGTAAAATGGAGCACCGGCAGCAACGGCGCCAGCTGGCGCGACGTATACGTGCGGCTTTGACACAGCTTGGATACTGGCATTAGATCCCATGATATCATATGCAAGTTTACCGCTGCTTTGATCAAGCGCGGTGAATAGCGATCGTTCGTACGCACCTACATTCCAAAATGTGTTAAAAAGACCCCATTCGCCAACGGTGCCGCTAATATAATTGGATGTTGCCATGTTGTCAAGATTTTGGGCGACTCCGGGAATTGGTAGACGATATTCATCTAGCACGAAGTTGCTCGTTGGTCCTTGTTTAATGTAGGAGTTGTAGTCCCATTCGGTTAGCGCCTTGAACGTAGCATTTACATTTTCATGAACTTGATTCGTCTGAACGGTCACGCCATCTACAACAACTTGAACGGAATCAATGAATTGCCAGGCATCTGCCTTAGGAACAAGCTGATCAACGGTACAAGCAGCCGTCGAGGTAACAGAATATCCGCCAGCATTGAGAATCTGAAGCTTGATTGGAAGCTGAATGACAGCCTCTTCCCAGTTGACAAACGCAGCTTGAGAAGAGATCGTGGATAGGTTGAATTGAATTTGACCAGCGTACTGACCAGTGCTACTGGTCGAATTTTGAATAAGAATAGTCTTTGGGAATAACGCGTGGTCTTGGAAGGCCAAGAGGATCGAAGTAGCGCTTGTCTTTGTTTGAGACTGCCAGCCAATGTGTGCCTCCGATAGTTGGATTGCCCATGTTGATTATTGCATAATCTGTGCTTCTACCAAGATTTCGCTTGAAATCGATTTGATCTACCTTTACCCCAAGCGAAGTAGCGAGTTTCATTAGTTGATCATCTGTTGTTCGAGATAATTTAATAATTTTCTTTTCGCTCATATTATGTTTTTGCTGAAGATCTATATCTTGCCCAATATAAAGCAATCTCGTACTATACAATGTCCACCGCAAGTGATATCTCTGCTTTCGAGCACTTCGTCGAACCAGCTCCAGCTGAAACGCTCTTCCGTGATAAGAAATGGAAATTGATATCCAAGACCCCCGCTTCGGGCACTGTGATGGCTTCTGTATCTTATGGCTCTACTATTTGCAGCATGGAAAAGAAGACGAGTTCTACAAACTATTCAAGCAGCTCGGATAATGACATCTGTAATATAAAACTATGCAAGAGTTAGGCTCTCAATATCAATAGGCAGAAAACTCGCGATTGATGAGATTGAGTTGATTTTGAGATTTTTGAATTCGCTCTTGTTGAGATTCAATCATCTTTTCAATGCGCGTGGGCTCTCCGACAAAGTCAAAACCCTTAAATCCAGCGATCAAGCGATCAAAGCGGCTGTATACTTCATATCTATAATTTGTCAATATAGACTTGTATGGGCTAGATTTGGATATTCTAGGAAGATTTAGGCCTGTATATAACAGATATTTGCTGCATTGATCCGCTACCATAAATAGTTTTTTCGAGAAACCAATTCGGGAGTGTAAAGGATGGTTGATCATCAATCGGGACCATGTCGCTTATAGTATCGCTCTCTTCGCTTTTGTATCTTTGTGATCATAGTCACGGTATGCTTTTAAATTTGTGCGATCTTGATATTGCTGATAGAGCTCACTATTAGACTTGATTGCTCCAAACGACACGACTCTGCCATCGCTGAGCACGCATCGTATTTTTTTGCCCTTGCGCTATGAAACGCGGAACTTATATCGTGTATCGTGACAGAGCGATTACAGCTATGAGCGATAGCACCGATAAGATTAATAGATTGGAAACTTCAAAAGTGAATTGAACCGCCTGCAGGTCTTGTAAAAATAATACCTCACTTCGAAGACTGGTTCATATTCGCCATCACCAAACTCAAGGTCTTCTCTCGAATGTTTGCATCAGACTTCACCTTATCAGTGTCGAATGTAAATGGCTTCACGTTGATTGGTGCGATTGTTGGAGTGTAAACTTTGTCATCATTATCATCAATAACGACCGGCTCCTCATCAGCTGTATCAACGTATTGAATGTCCACTTTCTAGGTATATTTATCTGAAATATATTTAAGATAATGTAGAAACGATGTAATTATCTTCATGTTGTTCATGTATCGCTTCTATGAGTGACGCTTAGCGCGTATCGGCCTCCATGGTTATCAACACATAGTTATTATCTATATCTCTAAAACAAATTGCCAGGGTCACAAAAAATCTATCTTAAGCATTGAAAATATATGCAATTGGATCCTCAATTCGTTGTTGTTGCTCCTCCTTCACGCATCGTGCATTAACAAAATTTCGTATCATTTGCTGGTGATTGGCATCACGTCGTTTCTGACGATTACTTCTGGTATCTTTATGATAAGATTGACGCGAGTGATTCATGACTGTTTATATGTACCTGGAGAGAGTAAAACAAAATATCATAGTCTAAGCACTCTGTTCTTCAAGCCACTGCTTGTGCTTCTTCGATCGAACGTGAACATGGTGATTTGCAGCAGAACATTTGCCACCACATTCACAATTGGATCGAGCTGCTTGTCGGGCTTTAGAAATTGCATCCCATCGTTGCTTATTTTGCCCTATAGTATTCTTTTTTCTAGGCCTCAAATTTCTCTTTATTATCTTTTCGATACTCTTTTTTTCGCAGCTGATCTATCGCAAACGCATTGTTTTTATTTACTGCTGTTTCTAAATTTGCCATTCAAAGTTGTTCATATGCTTGAAGATGCTGTTTGTCTACAGCCTCATACTCCTTTACGAGAGTGATCTTGAATTTTCGATGCCGTGAGTTTTGAAGTATGGAAAGATTGACATCTGTGTATGCTTGCCTTCGACCCACCTTCGAAAGTTTTTTTTGTGTCCTTGCCAACGCCATGAAAATTTGTTGATAGTAGAGCCAATATAGCATAGGTCACTCTAAATATGGATGATTCTGTAGACTCGGCCAATCATTTTATTTCTCAAACTGGATTTCCAATTTTATAGTTTCTATATATTGATCGATATATTTATCAGAATTAACATTAATTTAGTCGGGCGTCGCTATCTCCGCGATCGTCGCTTACCTGGCGCGCTTCCTTCATGCTTCTTCTTGCTTCTGTGACTGAGAACAATTTCAAAATAGCCTCAGTGGAGGTTTTTGTTGAGTTCCGAGGTTCCAAAACCGCGTTCCGAACCGGTTCCAAAATGATCCCGTACTTACTAGAGCTGCTGTGGTGATTCAATTCTATAGAGAATTGCAATTATTTGTTTAATTGTGGGAACCCTGGCTCCAAAGTTGTCGGAACCATATTTTAATAACTAGAAGGGCTGTGGTTACATTGACACCTTCCGTTGGTGCTCGGGCTCCGAGTTCTTATACTTTTATATCTATATATATAAGGGGGGTAAAGGGTAGTATAGAAAGAATATATAGCGAGACAGTGCTGCGTTTTTTTGTGGAACTTGGGAACTCGGTTCCGCGTGGTGTATAAACCCTACCATGATCATAATAGTTAATGTTACGTCGGTTCGGTGACATGGAACCGGTTCAAGTCATGTTTAGGAACTTTACGCACTACTGAATTTTAATAACTACAATCACTCTGGTAATCCCTCGTTTAAAGTGCCGATCGGGGACAATGTACGAGAATTCACACTAGGATTACGCTAAGTCGCGCGTTCTTTCTCTGAGCGTACGCTAGTGGACGGACTGCATTGATTATGTTACATCGTCCGCTCAGCCTGTGCATTAAATGACATCTAGAGTACCCCTATCCGCCCTTAGATACAGCGAAGATGTACAGTAGGGTAATGAATGATTATCTTCTTAGTGCTAGGTGTCCTCTTACCCACATGCTCTAAGTATGGAGGACGGCGTCACTCAGTAAAAACGTTTCAGCGTGATTAGTTAAAACCTTCCAAATGCCATAAAAATCATCTACTACAGTTTTGAAGGTAGATGTATTTCTGTTACAGAGGCAATAGCTCCATTGCTGGATCTAGCTGTAGAGGTGCCATCTCGTCAGGTGGATCTTGAAGAGAGTGCCCACGCAACGCTGGACCGGTGTCGTGAATCCCGCCCTGCAAATACAGCTCGAGCGTACGAGCCAAAACAGCGCGAGTTCAAGGCATGGTGTGACCGCAAGAAATTTCATGAAACTACACGCTACCAAGTTACGGCATCGAAGCTACATCTATTTCTACGTGAAGAAGTGGTATATCGCGAAGTTCGTGTCAAAAATTCACAGCGAAAGATTGGAGTTGCTACTGTAGATATGTACGTGAGCGCTATGTCAGATTTGTACAGCGATCAGCAGACTAGAGGTGTGAATTCACTCCCTCATCCACGCAACAGCTGGATTAAAGCACTACTTTCAACGCTGAAGCAAAAAAAACGCGAAAAAAACGCGAATATGCTGACCGAGGCGTCGGATCTCTCCTGGATGGGTACTGCACCACAGCCGATCTGGTTGCGATTTCTCGTTATTATATGGGCCTGAACACAGGTGCTGATCTACGGAATCGGATGAGTCATTTCCTGTACCACGCATGTCTCTTAAGAGGCGAGTCTGCCCGTAATTTGGAGTTACCTGACCTTTTTAGTGTGATTCTGGAACACGAAGGATTTACAGATTGCCGGGCACTAGTCATGATAATGGAGCAGGGGGAAATAAATCAGTTCGGCCGTCGTGAGTTTGGTTCGTGTATTAGGCACATCAATGTTGAAGTTTGCCCAGTTGGGGCACTCACTCTGTATCTCTTTTATCGCTGGTGTGTGCAAATGGAAGTGCTACCTAACTTTCTGGCCCCTGAAGACTGGTACGACAACAAACTTCTAAAGTCAAACAAGAATCCAACAAAATCAATAAAATACCGATCGCATTACGACGCCACTATAAAGGCGTTCACAGCATTAGGCATGCATACGAAGGCTAAGACACATGCGGCACGGGGTTCAGGAGCAAGGATGGCCGAATTAGCAGGTGCTACAGATTCACAAATTCGTCGGTTAGGAAGGTGAAATGCATCCGCAATGGACGGCTGTTACCTGAGCGCTTTGCCACGAGAAGCGATGCGGTCTCTAGCAGGATTTCCCCCCTGACAAACGGTCGTTTTTCTTAGAGCGAACAGCTCTTCTTCCTCCTGAGCAGCTTCAGCGTGGCGTCTTTCCCTTTGTCGATGACTATATGCGTCATACAAACAACAGTCGGCACCCAACGTAGCAACCGGGGGCTTCTTGGAGTTACTACTGTACCTTCGTATAGCTGTCCTACAGGATGCGGTTCTGCTGCGTGACCTTCACCCGACGCATAAACTATGGGCTCACCCTCCATTTAGCTGCAGCGAGTTTAACACATTCGCAGCTGAGCTGAAACCCAAAATGCTCACGGAGAAATAACCGCAAGCGGATCATTTTCCACATTTTAAATGCAGCATCTAAGACAGCAGCAAGAACAAACACTGGCACACATTGATAACAAACTCAGCGAAGTCGGTAATCACATTAAGAATACGATTTCACAGTTTACCTCTGGTGCCGCCACCGTACGTTTGACCTTCGACTTGAACACACCAACTGCTGCAACCTCGGCTCCAGCTCAGACTTCGCAGCTACCCACGACGTACAAGCTCACGAGATCTCTCAAAACGGTTCATCAAGTATGGCAGGAGTGGACGACGGGAATTAATGGTGGTCCTGCTGTACGCGAATTGGAGAAGCTACACGGATCCAATTGGCGAAATAATCCAGCCGAAAAGCGATTCTACTTCAGGCGCAAAAGAATTATTGATCGAGTTAATCTGATCGCACAGGAATAGAAAGTTAATGAAGAAGAAGCAGTCTGCATTCTGGAGGCTCAGCGCAAACAGTGAAAACATACCCTCAACGCACTGAGTGAGAGCTTCAATTGGAGACTGTAAACTACATAAGACTAAATACACCGCAGTCACAAGTGAGTGTTTCGTATTAGATATTTCTTCACTAGGTTTTTACGCATGCATTACCTTTTCACTAGCGAGTCATCTGCTCATTCATCCCGCTTTCCTTCGTTTTAATCTTGCCGTAGGCTTACCGTGTCGTTCCCTCCGGAGTTTCTTCCTCATGTAGCTTCTTCACACGCTCTAGCGCTTATTCTTATCCTTGTACAGGTATCACCACACTCGGACAATAGCTTATCATAACAATACACTACACTCCACCTAGCATGCACGCGTCATTCTGCGCATGCCCCATACACGCACCACCATGTTCAGCACAACGCTCACTCAAACCCAGAATCCTCCTTTCAATACCATCTACCGGTCATCACCTCCCTCACACGACAGCACAGCGTACACTATCCAAGCATCGCCTCCCTCGTACGGCAAAACAGTCCAGGCGTCGCCTCTCTTGTGATGCGGGCCGCAGCTTGCGATCCTATCTTGCTTCATGGCCTCGGGGCAAAAGGCTCTTGCTGTTGGCTGCCTTTTTTATTCTATTCTTCCCTATTGGTGCTGCACCACTCTTTTATTTTATGCATTGTGATTGGTGGGGCGTTCGCTGGGATAACGGCTGTTATTGTAAGTGACGACTTCCGAAAATTCGGATATCAGAGGAACATGGTGAGGGACAGGACGGGGACGAGGCGGCGACAGCCTCCGTCCACTTCCGATACTGGTCCTTTGAGTGTCTTGAGAGCTTTGATTCGTGCGTGAAGTGACGTATTAATACTGTACTACATGGTACATCATCGCTGTCTCTAAGGGCGGCTAGGGGTACTCTAGATGCCATTTTATGCGCAGGTTGAGCGGACGATGTAACATAATCAATGCAGTCCGTCCACTAGTGTACGCTCGGAGAAAGAACGTGCGAGTTAACGTAATCCTAATGTGAATTCTCGTACATTGTCCCCGATCGGCACTTTAAACGAGGGATTACCAGAGTGATTGTAGTTATTAGAATTCAGTAGTGCGTAATGTTCCTAAACATGACCTGAACCGGTTCCATGTCACCGAACCGACGTAACATTAACTAGTATGATCATGGTAGGTTTTATACACCATGCGGGACCGAGTTCCCAAGTTCCACAAAAAAAATGCAGCACTGTCTCTCTATATGTTCTTTCTATACTACCCCCTACCCCCTCTCTATAATTTATATATATTTAAGAGTATAAGAACTCGGAGCCCTCGGGCAACTTCTTGGTGTTCTCCCCGATGATACGGGCGATGGCAGAGCCCCAGTTGCCGGAGCCCACGAGACAAACCTTGTTCGGCATAGTGAAGAGTGTTGGTAAAAGTTTAAGAAGCGGTGTGCGTGCTTGACCGCAAATGCAGGAATGAAAGCAAATGCATCTTTCGTCCTCAAGTGCTGACGTCAGCAACTGGAAAGTTGATTCGCATTATATATTGCAGGCAGATGTTGTATGTGTTCAACGTTGACGAAACGGTTTCGTGTATACGTAAAACGAAGGATATTGTATTGCACGAGTTTTCTGCTTGGAGCCTACCAAGTTTCGACCAATCGGCACTGATGTGCATGTGTATGCGAAACGGTCGAGGATTTTTTGCAAAAGCCAATCGTGATGAGGCAGAGTGTAGATAAAGCTGGGACCGGGTACGGTACTTTACAGGACGATGGACGATTGTCAACCTTGCCTTCTCGCTTTATGTTGATGCAAGTATGTTGATGCAAGTTTGCGAATGTGACACCCGAAGTGGCAAGTTGCCAGTGGCAACTTGCCGCTGAACGCGCGCATTCGTGCTCGCCTTTTCAATGCGCGTGCTCAAATCGAGCGGAGACAATGGAGTCCCGACGGTAAGCTCACCCATTTCCATGTACCCCATAATCCTTCATGAACATGGTACGAAAGCCACCGTGGTCATTTAAATCGGTTCTACGGTTGCGGAGTTACATTCCTCTAATTTAAGATAAAATATATTACCATTTTTGTCCAAGCCTTTTTGGCCGGTACATGCGCATGTAAAGATTCGACAAGTGTAGCGTCCACTTACAGTTTTAGTACCGGTAACTTCGAAGGCAATGTCCTCGAAGAGCATTGGCAGAAGCAACAAAATGGGTACAGTACTGCAGACGAAAATGTACGGAGAACCTATAAAACAAGTTTTACGAGCAACAAAGTGACAAACAGGATACCGGCACTTGCAAATGCATTGCTGGATCTGTGTGCAAGTTGGGCGCTGCCCGGAATAGCTGCCGCAGTTTAAGTATTGTGCAGTCATAAATCCGGGCGCTTGAAAATACACACGCGTCGGTCTGATATGTCCCCTCAGAATTAAACTTTAAAATATACTAGAAAAAAGCAAATAAAGCTTAATCTAGTGGTATATTTCTGTGTCAATTACTCTCTATCCGCGTGCATACAAATCCTCATATGAGCTCATTTTAACCAATCGAACCCATCTCAGAGTGGACATTGACCAATCAAACATGCGAGGCTTTTTTATCTCATTGTTAATTCTTTTCTGGACCAAAGAAGTACGGCATCATTTTGGAACCGGTTCGGAACGCGGTTTTGGAA
>NW_003303729.1:121634-127565 GCF_000142945.1 Phytophthora infestans T30-4
GAAGTAGCGAGTTTCATTAGTTGATCATCTGTGTCGAGATAATTTAATAATTTTCTTCTCGCTCATATTATGTTTTTGCTGAAGATCTATATCTTGCCCAATATAAAGCAATCTCGTACTATACAATGTCCACCGCAAGTGATATCTCTGCTTTCGAGCACTTCGTCGAACCAGCTCCAGCTGAAACGCTCTTCCGTGATAAGAAATGGAAATTGATATCCAAGACCCCCGCTTCGGGCACTGTGATGACTTCTGTATCTTATGGCTCTACTATTTGCAGCATGGAAAAGAAGACGAGTTCTACAAACTATTCAAGCAGCTCGGATAATGACATCTGTAATATAAACTATGCAAGAGTTAGGCTCTCAATATCACCAGGCAGAAACTCGCGATTGATGAGATTGAGTTGATTTTGAGATTTTTGAATTCGCTCTTGTTGAGATTCAATCATCTTTTCAATGCGCGTGGGCTCTCCGACAAAGTCAAAACCCTTAAATCCAGCGATCAAGCGATCAAGCGGCTGTATACTTCATATCTATAATTGTCAATATAGTCTTGTATGGCTAGATTGTATATTCTAGAATATGTAGTCTGTATATACAGATATTGCTGCATGATCGCTACCATAAATAGTTTTTCGAGAACCAATCGGGAGTGTAAGGATGTTGATCGTCAATCGGACCATGTCGCTTATAGTATCGCTCTCTTCGCTTTGTATCTTTGTGATCATAGTCACGGTATGCTTTTAAATTTGTGCGATCTTGATATTGCTGATAGGGCTCACCATTAGACTTGATTGCTCCAAACGACACGACTCTGCCATCGCTGAGCAACGCATCGTATTTTTTTGCCCTTGCGCTATGAAACGCGGAACTTATATCGTGTATCGTGACAGAGCGATTACAGCTATGAGCGATAGCACCGATAAGATTAATAGATTGGAAACTTCAAAAGTGAATTGAAGCGCCTGCAGGTCTTGTAAAAATAATACCTCACTTCGAAGACTGGTTCATATTCGCCATCACCAAACTCAAGGTCTTCTCTCGAATGTTCGCATCAGACTTCACCTTATCAGTGTCGAATGTAAATGGCTTCACGTTGATTGGTGCGATTGTTGGAGTGTAAACTTTGTCATCATTATCATCAATAACGACCGGCTCCTCATCAGCTGTATCAACGTATTGAATGTCCACTTTCTAGGTATATTTATCTGAAATATATTTAAGATAATGTAGAAACGATGTAATTATCTTCATGTTGTTCATGTATCGCTTCTATGAGTGACGCTTAGCGCGTATCGGCCTCCATGGTTATCAACACATTGTTATTATCTATATCTCTAAAACAAATTGCCAGGGTCACAAAAAATCTATCTTAAGCATTGAAAATATATGCAATTGGATCCTCAATTCGTTGTTGTTGCTCCTCCTTCACGCATCGTGCATTAACAAAATTTCGTATCATTTGCTGGTGATTGGCATCACGTCGTTTCTGACGATTACTTCTGGTATCTTTATGATAAGATTGACGCGAGTGATTCATGACTGTTTATATGTACCTGGAGAAAGTAAAACAAAATATCATAGTCTAAGCACTCTGTTCTTCAAGCCACCGCTTGTGCTTCTTCGATCGAACGTGAACATGGTGATTTGCAGCAGAATATATGCCACCACATTCACAATTGGATCGAGCTGCTTGTCGGGCTTTAGTTATTGCATCCCATCGTTGCTTATTTTGCCCTATAGTATTCTTTTTTCTAGGCCTCACATTTCTCTTTATTATCTTTTCGAGACTCTTTTTTTCGCAGCTGATCTATCGCAAACGCATTGTTTTTATTTACTGCTGTTTCTAAACTTGCCATTCAAAGTTGTTCATATGCTTGAAGATGCTGTTTGTCTACAGCCTCATACTCCTTTACGAGAGTGATCTTGAATTTTCGATGCCGTGAGTTTTGAAGTATGGAAAGATTGACATCTGTGTATGCTTGCCTTCGACCCAGCTTCGAAAGTTTTTTTTTTGTCCTTGCCAACGCCATGAAAATTTGTTGATAGTAGAGCCAATATAGCACATGTCACTCTCAATATGGATGATTCTGTAGACCCGGACAATCATTTTATTTCTCAAACTGGATTTCCAATTTTATAGTCTCTATATATTGATCGACATATTTATCACAATTAAAATAAATTTAGTCGGGCGTCGCTATATGAAAATTATACAGAGGGGGGTAGGGGGTAGTATAGAAAGAACATAAAGAGAGACAGTGCTGCGTTTTTTTGTGGAACTTAGGAACTCGGTCCCGCATGGTATATAAAACCTACCATGATCATAATAGTTAATGTTACGTCGGCTTGGTGACATGGAACCGGTTCAGGTCATGTTTAGGAACTTTACGCACTACTGAATTTTAATAACTACAATCACTCTGGTAATCCCTCGTTTAAAGTGCCGATCGGGGACAATGTACGAGAATTCACATTAGGATTACGTTAACTCGCGCGTTCTTTCTCTGAGCGTACGCTAGTGGACGGACTGCTTTGATTATGTTACATCGTCCGCTCAACCTGTGCATAAAATGGCATCTAGAGTACCCCTAGCCGCCCTTAGAGACAGCGATGATGTACAGTACGGTAATGAATGATTATCTTCTTAGGGCTAGGTGTCCTCTTCCTCACATGCTCGAAGTATGGAGGACGGCGTCCCGCAGTGAGAACGTTTCAGCGTGAATAGTGAAAACCTTCCAAATGCCATTGAAAGTATCTACTACAGTTTTGAAGGTAGATGTATTTCTGTTACAGAGGCAATAGTTCCATTTCTGGATCAAGCTGTAGAGGTGCCATCTCTCCAGGTGGAGCTCGAAGAGAGTGCCCACGCAACGCTGGACCGGTGTCGTGAATCCCGCCCTGCAAATACAGCTCGAGCGTACGAGCCAAAACAGCGCGAGTTCAAGGCATGGTGTGACCGCAAGAAATTTCATGAAACTACACGCTACCAAGTTACGGCATCGAAGCTACATCTATTTCTACGTGAAGAAGTGGTATATCGCGAAGTTCGTGTCAAAAATTCACAGCGAAAGATTGGAGTTGCTACTGTAGATATGTACGTGAGCGCTATGTCAGATTTGTACAGCGATCAGCAGACTAGAGGTGTGAATTCACTCCCTCATCCACGCAACAGCTGGATTAAAGCACTACTTTCAACGCTGAAGCAAGAAAAACGCGAAAAAAACGCGAATATGCTGACCGAGGCGTCGGATCTCTCCTGGATAAGTACTGCACCACAGCCGATCTGGTTGCGATTTCTCGTTATTACATGGGCCTGAACACAGGTGCTGATCTACGGAATCGGATGAGTCATTTCCCTGTTGCCACGCATGTCTCTTAAGAGGCGAGTCTGCCCGTAATTTGGAGTTACCTGACCTTTTTAGTGTGATTCTGGAACACGAAGGATTTACAGATTGCCGGGCACTAGTCATGATAATGGAGCAGGGGGAAATAAATCAGTTCGGCCGTCGTGAGTTTGGTTCGTGTATTAGGCACATCAATGTTGAAGTTTGCCCAGTTGGGGCACTCACTCTGTATCTGTTTTATCGCTGGTGTGTGCAAATGGAAGTGCTACCTAACTTTCTGGCCCCTGAAGACTCGTACGACAACAAACTTCTAAAGTCAAACAAGAATCCAGCAAAATCAATAACATACAGATCGCATTACGACGCCACTATAAAGGCGCTCACAGCATTAGGCATGCATACGAAGGCTAAGACACATGCGGCACGGGGTTCAGGAGCAAGGATGGCCGAATTAGCAGGTGCTACAGATTCACAAATTCGTCGGTTAGGAAGGTGGAATGCATCCGCAATGGAGGGCTGTTACCTGAGCGCTTTGCCACGAGAAGCGATGCGGTCTCTAGCAGGATTTCCCCCCTGACAAACGGTCGTTTTTCTTAGAGCGAACAGCTCTTCTTCCTCCTGAGCAGCTTCAGCGTGGCGTATTTCCCTTTGTCGATGACTATATGCGTCATACAAACAACCGTCGGCACCCAACGTAGCAACCGGGGGCTTCTTGGAGCTACTACTGTACCTTCGTATAGCTGTCCTACAGGATGCGGTTCTGCTGCGTGACCTTCACCCCGACGCATAAACTATGGGCTCACCCTCCATTTAGTGCAGCGAGTTTAACACATTCGCAGCTGAGCTGAAACCCAAAATGCTCACGGAGAAATAACCGCAAGCGGATCATTTGCCAGATGTAATGCAGCATCTAAGACAGCAGCAAGAACAAACACTGGCACACATTGATAACAAACTCAGCGAAGTCGCTAATCACATTAAGAATACGATTTCACAGTTTACCTCTGGTGCCGCCACCGTACGTTTGACCTTCGACTTGAACACACCAACTGCTGCAACCTCGGCTCCAGCTCAGACTTCGCAGCTACCCACGACATACAAGCTCACGAGATCTCTCAAAACGGTTCATCAAGTATGACAGGAGTGGACGACGGGAATTAATGGTGGTCCTGCTGTACGCGAATTGGAGAAGCTACACGGATCCAATTGGCGAAATAATCCAGCCGAAAAGCGATTCTACTTCAGGCGCAAAAGAATTATTGATCGAGTTAATCTGATCGCACAGGAATAGAAAGTTAATGAAGATGAAGCAGTCTGCATTCTGGAGGCTCAGCGCAAACAGTCACAACATACCCTCAACGCACTGAGTGAGAGCTTCAATTGGAGACTGTAAACTACATAAGACTAAATACACCGCAGTCACAAGTGAGTGTTTCGTATTAGATATTTCTTCACTAGGTTTTTACGCATGCATTACCTTTTCACTAGCGAGTCATCTGCTCATTCATCCCGCTTTCCTTCGTTTTAATCTTGCCGTAGGCTTACCGTGTCGTCCCCTCCGGAGTTTCTTCCTCATGTAGCTTCTTCACACGCTCTAGCGCTTATTCTTATCCTTGTACAGGTATCACCACACTCGGACAATAGCTTATCATAACAATACACTACACTCCACCTAGCATGCACGCGTCATTCTGCGCATGCCCCATACACGCACCACCATGTTCAGCACAACGCTCACTCAAACCCAGAATCCTCCTTTCAATACCATCTACCGGTCATCACCTCCCTCACACGACAGCACAGCGTACACTATCCAAGCATCGCCTCCCTCGTACGGCAAAACAGTCCAGGCGTCGCCTCTCTTGTGATGCGGGCCGCAGCTTGCGATCCTATCTTGCTTCATGGCCTCGGGGCAAAAGGCTCTTGCTGTTGGCTGCCTTTTTTATTCTATTCTTCCCTATTGGTGCTGCACCACTCTTTTATTTTATGCATTGTGATTGGTGGGGCGTTCGCTGGGATAACGGCTGTTATTGTAAGTGACGACTTCCGAAAATTCGGATATCAGAGGAACATGGTGAGGGACAGGACGGGGACGAGGCGGCGACAGCCTCCGTCCACTTCCGATACTGGTCCTTTGAGTGTCTTGAGAGCTTCGATTCGTGCGTAAAGTGACGTATTAATACTGTACTACATGGTACATCATCGCTGTCTCTAAGGGCGGCTAGGGGTACTCTAGATGCCATTTTATGCGCAGGTTGAGCGGACGATGTAACATAATCAAAGCAGTCCGTCCACTAGCGTACGCTCAGAGAAAGAACGCGCGAGTTAACGTAATCCTAATGTGAATTCTCGTACATTGTCCTCGATCGGCACTTTAAACGAGGGATTACCAGAGTGATTGTAGTTATTAAAATTCTGTAGTGCGTAAAGCTCCTAAACATGACCTGAACCGGTTCCATGTCACCGAACCGACGTAACATTAACTAGTATGATCATGGTAGGTTTTATACACCATGCGGGACCGAGCTCCCAAGTTCCACAAAAAAAATGCAGCACTGTCTCTCTATATGTTCTTCTATACT
>NW_003303729.1:127665-129165 GCF_000142945.1 Phytophthora infestans T30-4
CCACAAGCAGTGGAATTCTTCCATCGCAACGGAAATCATCTGCATTCATGACCATCATCACCCATCCTCGTCATCGCCGTCCCATTCATCTTCCATAAGGTCATCATCATCATCGTACGCCTCGTTGTTTTCGACCAAACGTCGAACTTTAAACGTTCCACCTCGCGGCAGTACCGAATGCACATGCCCTTCGAACAAGTGGCCACGAAGCACAGCAAGAGCACCAAATCCATCCGAGGCAGCAATGAACTCTAGCAGCTTCCGCTTATCCTTCTTGTACAGCCGATTGTACACCGCTTGCTGAACATATTGCGATGCAAAAACGATGTACTCGCTGTCAAAAGCTTTGCTGACGCGATAGTGCAGCAATCGATGCGACACTTGAGCGTCGTTCGCATCAAGTTGACCACAGGCTTTCACCAACCAGTCGAGATCAACAATGTCCATTGCTTTTTCAAGCAACAACTGCTGGTTACGAACTTGTGAAAATCGCAAGACATAGCGAGCAATACCACCCCATCGACGAAAGCACTTCTGCACGACGGCCATAGGTGTATCCGAGTACATCAGCTCACGACATTGTAGAATCTCCTTCAAAGACCACACTGGCATGTAGCAGGACCGGCAATTGGTCTTGTTGAACTCGTACCAGATGGAGCGGCGCGGCGACGTCAAAAGAATCGTCTTCGCTGGGTAATACGCAGGCTTGACGGCATCCACGATGTAGTATGTAGTCGGCTGGTCGAGAATGCGCACAAAATCTTCCTGAGATCCTTGAGCCACCACATTGTGAGCAAATAAAAAGCGCTTCTTGAGGCCACCACTCTCATATACCACCGTTTCATTAGTACGGACAAGATGAAGCACGATCACATAGCCGAAAAACGTCTTGCCGATTCCCGGGTTGCCGAGGATCACGAGATGCGGTGTGTTCGTCTTTTCATCGTGGATCCTCTCGAGACAAAGTTCCCATAGCGCAGGGTAGCAATGACGAATGTAGATACGAGAGCCGAGTGTCGAATCACCAAGAAGATACGTGTCTCGGGGTAACTCGACCAATGCGCCAGCTTTCACGTCGGTACTGTCGTTCAGAAATGCGTTCCAAAATGCGACCAGTGCTGGCGGATTCAACGACATACTTTGCGTGATTGGGATATGAACGTCGCCCACAACAAGTTGACGATCTCGAGGCAGCTCAGCTTCCGACAATTGTGGCAGTTCCACCAGCACGTGAATCTCCTTGCGACCAGGCTGAAAGTTCTTCCCAAAGCAATCTTCGTCGAGAATCCACGACGAAAGCATCTCTTCATACTCGGTGCTGATGCCACCTCGCAAGAAGCCTTTCACCGTGTGGTCGTGGTTCATCCACGTGGCTTCCCCCTTCTTCCGCGCCAAGTAGAGCGTCAACAATCGTGAGGGAACAGTGTGCTGCTCGGTGCTCAAGATGCCAGCTAGCTTCTCCTGCAGCGCGCTCACTTTCGCATTGCTCGCTATCTTCAC
>NW_003303729.1:129265-132426 GCF_000142945.1 Phytophthora infestans T30-4
TTTGTATCCGCTTTCAAAGCGACATTTGTACTTGATCTTCTCATTGGTCTGTATGTTCGATACGAATCCCTTCTTGTGCTCCGAGGGAAAGTAGACTTGGCAGCCCACCCTGTTCTCACGGTAACCAAGTAAGAAACCAGCTCGGCAGTTTATCGCCAGTTTCCTTCTCTTTGACTTTGGTGTATGACCGTAGGCCAGCGATCCAAATGACACGATGTGATGGACGTCTGGTCGTAAAAACCGAACATCATGTGCTTGCCAGAGCTAGTTCAACCAGTACTTTGGGGGAGACGGTTCGTAGAGGGCTTCCTTCGTCGTACTGGCGACAAACTTTTGATAATTAAAATCGGTGAATCTGTCAGGCGGACGAACGAAGAACAGCCGCGGCTGTTCAGGATTCCCCAGAAGCTTCAACACATCGTGGAGACCTTTTTGCTTGCAGGGGTGTTTGTGTGCACCTGTCACCTGCAACAAAATATCCGGCTTGATGATCGCATCGACCGACTGGTAATTCTTCGCCGCTGGCTGTAGGTAACTCGTGTTAGTAGCAGCTTCAATTTCACTGTCATCATTGAAAACGACAACTTTCTCGAATCTCTCAAAAGAAATAACAGGTGCGGCGCCACCGTCGACCAACGCCACAGCATTGGATTCGTCCATCGCAACGGCATCATCTGCATTCATGCCATCATCACCATCCTCGTCATCGCCGTCCCATTCATCTCCCATAGGGTCATCATTATCATCGTACGCCTCGTTGTTTTCGACCAAACGTCGAACTTTAAACGTTCCACCTCGCGGCAGTACCGAATGCACATGCCCTTCGAACAAGTGGCCACGAAGCACAGCAAGAGCACCAAATCCATCCGAGGCAGCAATGAACTCTAGCAGCTTCCGCTTATCCTTCTTGAGCAGACGATTGTACATTTCTTGCTGAACATATTGCGATGCAAAAACGAAGTACTCGCTGTCAAAAGCTTTGCTGACGCGATAGTGCAGCAATCGATGCGACACTTGAGCCTCGTTCGCATCAAGTTGACCACAGGCTTTCACCAACCAGTCGAGATCAACAATGTCCATTGCTTTTTCAAGCAATACCTGCTGGTTACCAACTTGTGAAAATCGCAAGACATAGCGAGCAATACCACCCCATCGACGAAAGCAATCCTGCACGACGGCCATAGGTGTATCCGAGTACATCAGCTTACGACATTGGTAGAATCTTCTTCAAAGACCACACTGGCATGTATCACTGACTGGCAATTGGGTCTTGTTGTACTCGTACCAGATGGAGCGGCGTGGAGACGTCAAAAGAATCGTCTTCGCTGGATAATACGCAGGCTTGACGGCATCCACGATGTAGTATGTAGTCGGCTGGTCGAGAATGTGCACAAAATCTTCCTGAGATCCTTGAGCCACCACATTGTGAGCAAATAAAAAGCGCTTCTTGAGGCCACCACTCTCATATACCACCGTTTCATTAGTACGGACAAGATGAAGCACGATCACATAGCCGAAAAACGTCTTGCCGATTCCCGGGTTGCCGAGGATCACGAGATGCGGTGTGTTCGTCTTTTCATCGTGGATCCTCTCGAGACAAAGTTCCCATAGCGCAGGGTAGCAATGACGAATGTAGATACGAGAGCCGAGTGTCGAATCACCAAGAAAGATACGTGTCTCGGGGTAACTCGACCAATGCGTCAGCTTTCACGTCGGTACTGTCGTTCAGAAATGCTTTCCTAAATGCGACCAGTGCTGGCGGATTCAACGACATACTTTGCGTGATCGGGATATGAACGTCGCCCACAGCAAGTTGACGATCTCGAGGCAGTTCAGCTTCCGACAATTGTGGCAGTTCCACTAGCACGTGAATCTCTTCATCTCCCGGCGTGAAACTCGGCCCAAACAACTCCGTTTTGTTGAGCTTCCACGACGGACGCATCTTGTTATAACCAGTGCTGATGCCACCTTGCAAGAAGCTTTCCGTGTTGCGGTCGTCCGCCAACCAAACGGTTTCCCCTTCCTTTCGCGCCAAGTAGAGCGTCAAGTCGCTTGCGGCAAACTTATAACGCTCGCTGTATCGTTTCTCCGCGAATATAGCTTTTTGTAGCGCCTCCACATCTGCATTGCGCTTGATCTCGACGGAGAAGACGCTCCCATCGCCGTACACACCGCAGCGCAGCTTCACATCCGTCTCCTCTGTCATGCTCCTGTGCTTTCTCTTAGACAGTTCTCGACTGAGAAGCGGCACACATTCACGCAACACACAGCACAGTTTTAGCCAATCACATCACTCCCAAATATTTTTTTTATTTCTGACAAATATATTCCTCAATATATAGAAACTAAATAATAGTGTTTATCTTGAGCGATAAAAAATAAATATATAGAAATAACAATGTGTAAGTACATCTTCACAGAAAACCACCCAAAGGCGAGCCAACAGTGCGGCCCAAAAGGCGATTGGTGCCGACACCACGCAAAGTATCAGCCAGCAGTTGCTGAACCAACGATGACCAAGTCTATTGAAGAAATTTATGGTGAGCATTGTATTCAGCACATGAAATCTGTCGATAAATACGATTAGCCCAAGTTGGGGGATTCACGAGTTTTATCACCAAGTGATTGGATCAAGTCGAAGATGCACGTAGTTGGTGATTCCGTTGATTACAAGCATAGCGATGATGTCACGCCTGACTTTGGCAACAACGTATACTGTGACGGGGTCACCTTGCGCTAGAGGAAGTTATCTTCCGAGAGTATACCAACTCTCAGTGAACGACAGTTCACAGGTCCCCTCTTTATTCAAAAGAGAGCGAAGTGACCTAATTAAGGTAGAATGTAAACTGAGTATATTTATAGGTAGATAAAGCTTGGGTTTAATACAAACTATAAGCCACGTATAGAAATTGCAATGTCCGTTAGCCAATGGGTGGGTTTTCGACGACCCATGGAACTTTTGTATAAAATGTCCCCGAACCTATGACGGATGGAAGTGGGGGTAACCAAGGTAACATTAGGGCTTCAACTCTGTCAGAGAAAAACAAAAGCGCCTGCGCAGTCTAAGCAATGGATTGGATGGTTCACACGTAGCTTCCAGCCTTCGCCCCTTACTCCCAATTAATGCTCCCTCCTCATGAACAACGGAGATAGAATCTAGT
>NW_003303729.1:132758-135438 GCF_000142945.1 Phytophthora infestans T30-4
CTCGTGTCTAGCACACTAAGTCCCCCACCTTAATATACTTAAGTTTCCTCTTCCATGTTTGTCGGAGTACTCCTTTTGTTTATCTTGGTCCGCTGCCATGGCATCGCGGACCCTGCTGACAACGCTCAGCTTGGTATCCATAAAGGATTCCACTTGTTTCCGCAGCGAAACTGGTATAACATCCGAGATCTTTTAAGAAAAGGGGTTTCCGAGCCTCTCCCCCACTTAAAATAGAGGAGTCAGTGTCTCCTCGAAGAGTGAGAGGCACTCTGGGGTGACGGAAGCCGTTCACGTAGAACGTCGTGAACCCTGTGAGCGCGTGCACCGCGTTGTTGAGCGCAAACTCAACAAGTGGAAGCTGCGTCGACCACGTACGTGGTGCTGCCACGCACACACTGCGCAGAGTGTCTCGAGCACTCGATGACGCGCTCTGTCTGCGTCGTCTGCGATGTCGCATGGACACGTGAGATTCCCATAACGGAACAGTTTCCAATTTCACCTTAACCGGTTGGGTTTGAACACTTTCTTTGGGGGGAAAACCGTATGAGGGGAAAAACACACTCTTCCGAGGAAAACCATCGGGGGTTTGTTTGGCTTCGTTAAAACAAGGGGCGTTAAAGGCGGAACACAATGTTTATCTTTTTTTTTCCAGGCCCACCCCGCCCCCCCCCCCATTTTTGGCGGTTTGGGCCCTTTTCCTTGGGGGCGGAAAACCCAAAAGAGGGAATTCCAGAATTCTTGGTTTTTCAGAAATTTTGCACACACATTCAGCCGGTACGGGCAGGCTCTGTAGTGGAGCCGAAGAGTGCCCTGCGAGTTTGACCCGCTGACATGTTTTGCATGTCTTAAAGTACCGGGCGGCCCACTTGTACATGTGGGTCCACCAGAAGGACTGAGAGACCGCCAGAAAGGTCTACTCACGGCCCAAGTGGCCGCTGGAGGGAGCGTCGTGCGCCTACGCGAGGATATCGAACTTCAGATCCTCGTCATTGGGTACGACCACCCGTGGAGGTTCTGTGGGCTCCACTTGGTTATAGAGAAGGCCATCCTTCAACTCATATGGGTGGAGCTGTGAGCGCTGTCGCGACGAGAGCCAGTCGGCCTTCGCGCTCGCTCCTGCCATAAGGAACTTGACGATAGGCGCGACAGCCTCATCGTCCCGATACGCCGTGCGTATCCGATCATATAGATCCGTTGTCACCCGCGTGATGTGGGCCAACTCTAATCAGGACGCCGCCAGAGGGCGCCCGCAAGCACGTTGAGCTTGCCCGGCTTGTATTCGACGCGGAAGTTGTACTCCGCGAAGAAGGACAGCCACCTTGCCATCCTTTAGGAGAGGTGAGGCGAGTTAGTCACCGTCCTCAAGGATGCGTGGTCTGTGTAGATCACGAAGGGCCGAGAGCCCAGAAGGTGAACACGAAGCTTCACAAGGACATATTTCATTGCCAGGAGCTCCTTGTCGTGGGCAGGGTAGTCCCGCTCGGTGGCTTTGAACTGCCTGGACCGGAACGAAATGACTCGTTCGTGTCCAGCCGTGTCGGTCTGCAGCAATGCACATCCGATGGCGTAATCGGAGGCATCGCAGACGACGCTAAACGGCTTCGTCTGATCCGGCAGGGCCAGGACAGGGGGCTCTTGGAGACTGACCTTGATGCTGTCAAAAGCATCCTGGTGCTCTTGCCCCCAGCGCCAGTCGACGTCCTTCTGAAGGAGGCTCGACAAGGGCTTAGCGAAGCCCGCGTACCCTGCGCTGCACTTGTGAAGGTAGTTGGTCAAGCCCAATCACTTTCGAAGATCCTTCTGAGATCGGGGCGTCGGCTATGCTGCTATGGCCTTGACCTTGTCTGGGTCAGCCCGAACGCCCACGTTGCTTACGAAGCAACCGAGAACTTTAATCTCTGGTGACGCGAAAACGCACTTGTCGATGTTGGCGTAGAGCTTGTTCGCTCGCATTACGTCCAACACTCGACGGAGGTGTCCTAAATGTACCTCCATGGCCGTCTTGCCTCCCTCGTCACGGCTATGGACGAATATGTCGTCGAAGTACGTCTGTACGAAGGTGCACAAAGGGCGGAACAAATGCGTCACCAGGTGATTGAACGTCGCCGGGGCGTTAGACAAGCCCTGCAGCATGACGAGCCTCTCCCAAAGCATGCCGCTTGGAGTTATTACCGCGGTGAGCGGGATGTCGCTCTCTCGCATCAGGATTGGTAGTATCCGTTCTACCAAATTCCAGCGCACTGTACAGTACGCTCCCGGCCCATGTTGTTCAAACAACACATCCTTTCGTGGGATTTGTGTTTGGGCCGGCACTGTTGCGTTGTTCAGCTTTGTATTATCGTAAACCAGGACGCCACTTTCCGTTCGGCTTCCGAACGCAGAAAAGTCTGCGTCTAGTGCGGGGGATTTGGACTCCCGCATGCCTGCCTTTCGCTTTTGCGGCGAAAAAAGCATCAATGACCTCGCACTGTTCGCGGCGGGAGAGGCCCATCGCCTCCTGGACACAGACCTTTGAAGCCGGGGAACGAAGATTATTCTTCGGGCCTTACGCCTCTATCCGGTTGGGAGTGGGGTTCGGTGATTGCTCACCACGTCCCCATACTCTTTTCCTAAAAGGATATACCCGAATCTAAGGGTTCTTTAAGGATCTTCAAACCCAAATTCCTCTTAAACTTGTTTG
>NW_003303729.1:135538-138083 GCF_000142945.1 Phytophthora infestans T30-4
GCACAGAGGTCCTAGGACTGTGATCACTATGCGGGCGACTGCACGCTGTCTTCTTTGTGCTCACTGGGCACTGGGCTGTGTTCTCCCACAGAGCCCGCAGGAGCATCCTGAGTGCTCTCGGACTCGGCATCGTCTTCACTGCCCGAGTTGAACTCGCGTTCTACGAACCGAGGGTTCGGACGGTTGTCTGAAGACGAGGGCGACGGACTGCGGCGCCTGCTTGCGCGCTTGTCCGCAGCCGCGTCACCCGAGGAACCGATCGCCTCGGAGGCCACCTGAGTAGCCTCCTTGAGTGCAGAGCCTTTGCCGTGAGGCTTAGTGCTCTTGGCCTGCGCCTTACCGGCTGCGGCCTTGGAGCGTGTCTTAGCACCGCTCTTAGCAGTGCCGCGAGGCATGTTAACGGTCGAAGTGGAGACCTTGACGAAGAGCGCACAGGTTGCTGCTCGAGGCTCTAACTGTGAAGTGAGCCTCCGCCGCGCTCGCGCGGCCAAGTCGATGGTTTTCGACTTTGAGAATGAGAGTTTATGACGAACACCTCTTCACTCTGATTGGTCGGTTAACCGAACCTAAGTGGGGGAGGATGTAGCGGGGTACGTAGCCCTAAGTGTACCCTGGTTACATGAAGTGTGACACTTACACTTCAGGAGTATGACACGTCATAGTCCGGGATATTTGGTACAAGGTACCAAGGTCGTTCAAAGCCAACCATTGGTTAAATGACATTGCATTTCTATAGGTAACTAACAGTTTGTATTAAACCCAAACTTAATCTACCTATAAATATACTCAGTTTACAGGCCTCGGTTCACCAAGCCCAGCGCCTAGAACGCGATGCCGACGAAAGTGACGATGAGAGCGCGGAGCTATGGATGGCAAATGAGCATGGAGAAACGACATCAACAAACTGGCTGGTGGACTCAGGAGCGTCACACCACATGTGCTCCACGAGCACTCCACTGTTCGGCACTTCACCATCTGACTTGACCATCAGAGTGGCAAATGGTGGCCTGCTCCACGCTAACGTTAAAGGAAGCTGTATTATCCGCGCAAGCAATGGTTATGCTACGCGATCCGTTCTTTTACACGAAGTATACCAAGTTCCAGGTCTTAACCGCAACTTGATCTCAGTCACTGACCGTTTTGCATGTCTTAACGTACCGGACGGCCCACTTGTACATGTGGGTCCACCAGAAGGACTGCGAGACCGACAGAAAGATCTTCTCGCGGCCCAAGTGGCCGCCGGAGGGCGCGTCGTGCGCCTCCGCGAGGATATCGAGCTTCAGATCCTCGTCGTTGGGTACGACCACCCGTGGAGGTTTTCTGGGCTCCACCCGGTAATAGAGGAGACCATCCTTCAACTCATATCGTAGGAGCCGTGAGCGCTGTCGCGACAAGAGCCAGTCGGCCTTCGCGCTCGCTCCTGCCATAAGGAACTTGACGATAGGCGCGACAGCCTCATCGTCCTGATACGCTTGCGTATCCGATCATATAGATCCGTTGTCACCCGCGTGATGTGGGCCAACTCTAATCAGGACACTGCGAGAGGGCGTCCGCAAGCACGTTGAGCTTGCCCGGCTTGGATTCGACGCGGAAGTTGTACTCCGCGAAGAAGGACAGCCACCTCGCCATCCTTTGGGAGAGGTGAGGCGAGTTGTCACCGTCCTCAAGGATGCGTGGTCTGTGTAGATTACGAAGGACCGAGAGCCCAGAAGGTGAACACGAAGCTTCACAAGGACATATTTCATTGCCAGGAGCTCCTTGTCGTGGACAGGGTAGTTCCGCTCGGCGGCTTTGAACTACCAGGACTAGAACGAGATGACTCGTTCGTGTACAGCCGTGCCGGTCTGCAGCAATGCACATCCGATGGCGTAATCGGAGGCATCGCAGACTACGCTAAACGGCTTCGTCTGATCCGGCAGGGCCAGGACAGGGGCCTCTTGGAGACTGACCTTGATGCTGTCAAAAGCATCCTGGTGCTCTTGCTCGCAGCGCCAGTCGATGTCCTTCTGAAGGAGGCTCGACAAGGGCTTAGCGAAGCCCGCGTACCCTGCGCTGTACTTGTGAAGGTAGTTGGCCAAGCCCAACCACTTTCGAAGATCCTTCAAGGATTGGGGCGTCGGCCAGATTGCTATGGCCTTGACCTTGTCTGGATCAGCCCAAACGCCCACGTTGCTTACGAAGCAACCGAGAACTTTAATATCTGGTGACGCGAAAACGCACTTGTCGATGTTGGCGTCGAGCATGTTCGCTCGCATTAGGGACCAGGACTCGACGGAGGTGTCATAAAGGCAACCTCCCATGGAGGACTTGACTCCCTCGGCACGGCTGTGGACGCCATAAACCGTGGTGAGACCGGTGGACGCAGGTACGCACAGAGCCGAAGGCTAACGCGATCACCACACTAAACGGGAGCAAGGCGTAAGGCATGTCATGCGGCGGTTCAGGACGGTCCCAGAAACTGAGGGTTGAAGCGTCTACCCGTGGTTAGGGGGAGAATAGGTCTCGTCATGTATGGTGGTGTTTTATTCTGTTGCTACACAGGATG
>NW_003303729.1:139326-143841 GCF_000142945.1 Phytophthora infestans T30-4
TTAGGTCTGGGCGACCGCGTGTGGCACTGTGTTACCCACACAGGAAGCGTATCCGACGTCTTCCTCTTCAGTTAAGGTCTGAGCGACCGCGTGTGGCACTGGGTTACCCACACAGGAAGCGTATCCGACGTCTCCCTCTTCCGTTAAGGTCTGGGCGACCGTGAGTGGAACTCTGTTACCCACTCTGAACACACTGTTCTCGGTGTCCATGACAGCTGCAGCTGTCTGCGGAACAAAGTTACCCGCCTGTGGACCTAAGTTACCCACTTGGCCAGCGCCTTTTCTGGGCGCGGTCATCATCAAAACATCCTCGGAGTCGTCATATACGTCGACGACTCCCAAGCACCTGCCGGATGCTTTGGTACCCTGGCAGCCCTTGCGGGCGCCCCGGGTCCTGACAGAGGTGGGAACATGACTCACCAATGCTCTGTCGGACTGCACAGGGTGGCTAGCACCGATTGCCTTGCCTCGCCAGTAGATCCAGGGCTCGTGCTTCTCAAGCCAGGGCATACCCAGGATCATATCATATGGATCCATATCGAGAATAGTGAACTGTTCGAGGCTGTCAAATTCTTCAAACTTGACGGCCAGATTCACTTGGACGTTGGGGACAGTGACGACCTTCCCGTCGGCCAGTTGCACTGACACCGTCCCGTTGCCCTTGCTTTCTCTCAAAGCATCGGACAGCTTGTTGCTGGTACGAGCAAAAGTCTGGCGGCGTGCGAAATTCTTCGACGCCCCAGAATCGATCAAGATTCTAGAGGGATGATCGTATCCCCGTACGCATCCGTGTACTACGAGCAGCCCGCCGCTGTTCTTCGCCGATTCGAGAGTGCGAAAACTCTCAGGGGCTAAGTTCCCGTGGTACGCGCCACCCGCGCTTTCATCACGAAGACTTAGTTCTTCCCCAGTAGGGCGCCCCGCCCCTACTGGTTCCCGGCGTTCCCCTGGATCCTGGCTCCTGCCAGCGACCCTTGAGAGCGGGCTTGGAGAAGGACCGTCTGCGGAGTCTTTCCGCGGGACTGTCGCGCTTGAAGTGATTCATCTTCCCGCAGCCGAAGCAGCGGCTATCCCGCTGATCGGTGGACCCGAGTTCCATAGGAACTGTTCCGTTGGAGCTTGTTCGACCGGGGGCCGACAAGGCACTCCCAGGCCACGCTGAGGCCGGCGTACGCGCCTGGCGATGGCGGTACGCTTCTTGAAGAGCCACTTGAGTCGCCTCTTCAAGGGTGCTTGACTGCACCCGGAACAGGTGAGTGCGTGCGGGGCCGTCCATGAACACAGTCATCTTGATGTGTTCGATGAGTGGTTTCCCACTAGGGACACGGTGAGGCCCCGTATCTCTTGCACATACTCGTGCAGTTCGCGCCTTTCTTGTTTACACGAGAGGAAGCGCGAACGCTGGCGGTACTCGAAGCTCGCCGTAAGGAACGCGGCTCGGAGCTGTTCACAAAGCTGAGCCCAAGCAATATCCCCTGGATGTTTCACATCCAGGGGATATTGCTTCCCGTGTGTACACCCAACTCTTAGCACGGCCACTAAGGTTGGAGAGTGCAAAAGCAACACGAAGTTGCTCGGTCGAGATCAGAGCCGCGTCCATCGCGAGCTCTACTTCTCGGACCCAGAAGTGAAGGTTCTCGCCTTCCTTCCCTTCGTACTGCTTAACCTTCAGCTGTATTGGCTGCGGGTGAGGCGGATTTGCTTCCGCCGCCGGAGCCTGTAGGTTCTCCCGCACATGCGCGATGAGGCCCTGCTCGTACGCTTCGAACGCATTGACGCGCTCGATCTGCTCGGCCGATGTTGACACCACCAGGCTCTGCAGGGCCTCCATCCCGACGATGCCTGCCACCTTCCGAACCGACTCGAACTGAGAGTCATTCATATGGGAGAAGTCGCTCCTATCCGTGGCAATGAACTTCGAAGAGGTTCAGGTAGTCTACCCGCGGTGGCGTGGATTGACTACGAGTGCTACCAAGTGTGACGGGGTCACACAGCACCTTGCGCTAGAGGAAGTTATCTTCCGAGAGTATACAAACTCTCAGTGAACGGCAGCTCACAGGTCCCCTCTTTATTCAAAAGAAAGCGAAGTAACCTAATTAAGGTAGAATGTAAACTGAGTATATTTATAGGTAGATAAAGCTTGGGTTTAATACAAACTATATGTCACCTATAGAAATGCAATGTGGTTAGCCGTTGGTTGGCTTTGAACGACCTTGGTACTTTGTACCAAATATCCCGAAGTATGACGTGTCACACTTCATGTAACCAGGGTACACTTAGGGCTACGTACCCCGTTACAGATACACTTACCTCTTGCAATATCAACTCAATGAGCTGGATGGATCATATATACTTAACAATTTCTTCTTTAAGTCCAGTGAAGACCGTGAATCATTTGAAAAAGCGAACGTTGAATGCGGTGTGGAATACTGCATTGCAACTAAATCCTACGATAAGCGATTGTATAGATTATGCATGATGATTCACAATATTTGGTCAGCAACAACCAAAACGTGTGGCTGGATTCTTTGCTCGTCAACCTCATTCTAATTGGTACTTGATGCGCAAGACCTATCTATGTGTAATCAAACAACAAGTAATGCGTTTCAACAAGGAGTGTGCTACTAAAGATATCGATGATTGGTTTGATTCCAAGTATAATCCATCACTGAACGAAGGCAATTGATAGGGCTTGCTGCTGGTTGTAGTTTTGCTGCATACAAGCAATGGAAATATAAATATGAAATCAAGGAGTCAAGGAAAATTTCCACTTCGAAGACGTTTGAGCATTCCACACCTGATCATGATTTCGAATTGACATTCAAATCTGAGTGGAAGTTGGCAACACTAACTCAACTGGTGGAATTAACTGGCCGAACAATTGACGACATGCGTTCAGCCATGGTTGATACATCATTTGAGATCGATGAGCTTGAATATTGGGCGGAGAAGTATCTAGTAATCGAGAACAAGCCCAACCGTGACTTTGATTTAAATTTTTGTACTTTCGAGAAGATGTTGAAAACTACTAGCTTCGAGTCTCTTCATGTGCTTAAACGATTTGTACTCTACTTCATTCACGAGTTCTACGTCTTTGAAGGAACCGATATCACCTACTACAAGCATAAGCCAACGGGACGAATAATTTTGTGATCAAGGACATATGAATCCAAAGAAACTGCTTCAGGTGCAAATTCAGTTACATTGAAAAACAGGAGAGCCACTTTCCATCAGGCGTTTTGACCTTTACATTAGGGCTCCTTTCCCACAATTTGAACAATAACTTTTTTTATCAGCAAATGGAAACATGATCCAAATGGCATGGAGACATTCAGCTTAGCAAATCCACTACTGGCGAAGGATTTGCACGAACAAATTACCGAATCTGACTTGCACCCAGTGTCAATTGATTACCTGAAATGTATCGTTTGCTTCAATCATCCTGAGAGATACCAGTGGTTGATGGAGTATATTGGTAGCCTTTGCCACTGTCCAGACAACAAGACGAAGGTTATGCTCGTGTTATATTCAATGGAGAAGCAATTGGGGAAGTCTAATTTCTTCAAGCTCTTCACTAGTCTTCTAGAACAAGCAAAATACTCACATGACTCAGCATCTTAATGTCTTTGGCGAGCGTGGATCGCCGCAGCTTTAACATAAAAAATTGTGCTGGTTTGAGGAAATTGCTGGCGATAAGCGCTCGTTTCGTAATTGTCTCGAGCGAAATGAAGTCTGCTATCACCGAGTCCGTACAATCTAGTCGAAAGCTCTGCCATAAACAAGAAGCACATGGCAACATCACTGAATTTATTAGTGCTTCCAACAACTTGATTGGCATCGTCGAAGACAAGATGACAATTTTCGATGTAAATCCAGCGGAACAGCACAACAAGGTTTATTATGGAAAGATGATTGATGATGTGATCAAAAATGATAATGAGATGAGCAAATTCGACACATATTTGAAGCAGTTTGCCAACCCCAAGCCAAAATCCTTCTTTCGAACTCCTATCTATGATTCTATGACAACTGCTAGCCATGAGAGCATTGCCAACTATGTCAATGAACTTAATGAATCGGGACTAAATGAAATCGTACACAGTGAGTCGAAAGGCCTATATTGCGTGGAGAGAGATATTATGTATCAGCATTATCAAAGGTGGCGTGACAACTGGTAAAGTCCCTGATAAGCGATCAAAATTTTGTGAGAAGATATTGAAGTTGGACAAGCGTATCACATTCAAGCGATACAAAGACAGTTGAGCCACTCCTGATGGATTCTTCTCTCCTATTGACTTTAACCAAGTCTAAAGCTTCCCGAAGCAGCAATATGACGATCGCGACGAGGTTGAGTCATGCCAGCCCCAGTTAATTGCTTTACTCCTTTACGGATTTCGTGACTGAATCCACCGGTTTCTGGTGCGGTGATATCACCAACTGTATCCATTACAGAGCCTGCAAATGGTTTCCAATTATTTTTCAAAACCCCCCAAATTGATTTTCCAGCTTCTTCAC
>NW_003303729.1:144236-161125 GCF_000142945.1 Phytophthora infestans T30-4
AGCAATGACAGGCTATCCAACGCCACAATAAACCTGCGATTGTTCAAATCGGGGAAGGAGACCATGCAATGGGATCCTAAGGCATTTATTGCTCGTATTCAATATCCCAACAAACAGGACGATGCAAATTTTCAGAAAGTGTACGGTGTTCAGAGCTCTGACATGATTGCTGAATTGATACGTCTTTACAAAAGCAAAGAGAGTCTTATCCTAACTTTGAATGCACTTTGCAAGATGGTGAAGAATCGATTTCCTGACGCGTTTCAATACTATAACGCAGTGAGAAAGGTACTTAACAAGCAGAATAAGGAGGAAAAATTGGATAATGGGCTTACGCCTGAAGAAAAGAAGAAATACATTAGCTACCAAGAACTGATAGCGGTTCCACAAAAAGTCAAGAAGATTATCATGGATACATATGGCGAAATGGTCCTATCGAACAATGAGCTAAGCAAACCTACCAAAGCGAAACGAATTGCATATCTACGCCTTATTTTTGACTGTGTCACACTATATCTCAATGTCAATTATCCTCTGCGTCTCATATGGCCCTCAGTCTATCTGAAGAAAGTTGATAGTGGTAACTACCTCCAAGGAAACGAAGCTCTACTCGAATAATTTTAAGAACGTTCGCCTCATGGGTGCGCAAATTATTGATCTAGACGGAACAACGAACAATCTTATTGCTAAAGAATTAGCAATAAGATTGATCGTTGTTCAGGCTCTCTCGGGCAAACACCAACATATCTACTTTGGCGTGTTTACAACAATAGTCCAGGCGAATATGACAGTAATAATGGATTCAGTTCAGTTCTCTTAAAGCTCTTTGTAATACAATGGAAAGCCAACGAGCATGAACATGATCCGGCACATTGTTAAATCACATCTGATCCAATCACCAACATATGCGAAGCTTACTAATAGCGAAAAGCATGACCTTCACGCTAAGCTACTCCATAGCACGTTTGCTGCCAATACGAGCTACAACAAGATTGCAAACAGATTCACAGCATCAGAGGTTAGCGAGGAAGCTCCCGACTTTTCATATGAGCCAGCGCCTCAACCTCCATCACCTGCTAAGCCGGATACGTTCCATACCCCGCTACTCCATTCAAATATGTTGCCGAGGCTGTGATAAGCGCTCCGTTCATGTAAAAGCTGGTGGAACTAAAAGACCCGCTCACATCAAGTTGATAACCTGGAGAAGTGTATTGATACCGACATTACCTCCACTTTAATCGAGAGCCTTCTCGTATTATTAGCATCCAGGTATAGATCGCTTGCAGTACTTGATCGAATATCGCATGCGCCACCAGCACTTGCATTACCGATGGTGAGCGTGCTTACAGCTGTTGAGTTAGTAAATAAAGCAACATTGCCTCCAGCACTCTGTGTGTGAGTGATACCTGAACCCGACAGATTTAAACTAGATAATGTACCAACGCTCGTCATGTTTGGTTAAGCTGGAGTAAGCAAAGTTCCAGTCAATGATGTTGCGCTGAGAGAATTTATTCCAGCGATATTTAGGCTACTGTCAACAACCAAAGCTTTGTTTGCGGAAGCTATCCCCGCAGTGATACCGGTGATAGATGTTATATCAGCCGAAAAGCAACTGCAACTCCATTGATGTTAATTGCGGTAGCGTTTATAGATCCATCTACTTCTAACTTATACGTTCCAGATGGTGCTACGGTTCCAATTCTCACGTTCTGGCTAAGGTCCATCCATATTGCAATTGCATTGCCTGAACAGATACGAAAAGGATGTTGCGAGATTGCTCCGAACCTAGGCGCGATGTTTGACATTTCGAGCACACAGTTCATTGGCGTAGTAAGACTGTTTGTCCAACGCGCATAGCTTGCAATGTGACTCCTGACAGTGAACTGAGATCAACAGCAGCTCCTGCAATCGTCAACGATCCACAGTCGAGATTACCTGCTACAGCCAATGAACTGAAGACTCCAGTCCCACCGAGTTTCTGGTATCTCTTTCCAGCGGTGGCGATGGTCAAGTAATCATTTGATCCAATGCAAAAAGCGCTATTGAAGACGGGACTATTGGTTGTTGGTGGAAGAGAAGACACTTTGATTACTTGTATATACAATCACAGAAATATGATTAACTTCTTGAAGCGATAGATAAAAAAAAGCTCAAGAAATATCCAAAGAATGACCATTTTGAATTACCTTTCAGGCTCTGCGAAGCGAGTCCATCGGGCAGTGGCAAATCCAACACCGTCCTCTATACCATAGCTCAGCTTAGCAAATGCTTTACAAAGATCGTCATCTGCACGAAAACGAATGAGACGCTCTACGATCATCTCAAGGATACCATCGATGACGTCGAGATTGTTGAAAATGGAGTAGTTCCAGCAATGAGCGATTATGACTCTGAGACGAGCAAACTCGTTATATTTGATGATTTGGTGCTCGAACCAAAGAAGACTCAAGCTCAAATCGGTCAATACTTCATCAGAGGCCGCAAACTAGGGTGGGTATGATCTACATTAGTCAGAGCTACTTTGGTATTCCACAGACGATTCGCATCAGCAGCCAATATGTGGTTCTCGGCCGTTGACCCAACGAGATCTTGCAATTATTTGCCGCGACTTTCCAAGTGATATGCCAGTCAAAGAATTTATTGATCTCTACAAGCGAGTAACATCTGAGAAGATGAGCACTATGTTAATGGACATCATCGAAAGAAAGATCTATCGCAATGTCATCGAGTATATCTGCGAAAGGTAATCACATCGTCGAGTCATATTTTTTTTGTCTCATTGGCAAACGAATACACACGTTAGGATCGATAATCTGCAACGGACGCATGTCTTAATCATAGAAGCTCAACGTGATCTCGTTTTTGGTTCCTTGCATCGGACAATATGCAATACCTTGACCTTGTGACGTGGTAAAAAGTCCGCCGAATCCTACTTCAGCGCTTGTGGAGGTGTGGGGAACTAAATTGTTGCTTGCAATTGGGTTATAAAGATTAGACAGCCCTAGAATTACAGCAGCGACAGGAGGCGTGACGTTGCAGTTGATGGCATAAACGCTCGTAGTTTGAGCAGCAAAATATACACCATTGGATAGCCCAACGATAGCTCCAAATCCAGAGTTATCAATTTGAAGCTGAGGACTGTATGCAGTGGCTGGCATTGCTGGTAAGCCGCTTGCTGCTGTGTATCCAGTGACATTCTTTACATACAGCATCATGAGCTGAATCGCATACGCGGATGGATTCTCAACACACGAGACGAAGTAGTAGTATTCACCGGTCGTGTTGTTGGTCAGATACAAGTTGTTTTGATTGTTGACGTTCAACAAAACTGGAAATGACATTTTGATTTGCTCATATATACACAAGTGAAGAAAATGCCTCGACGTAAAAAAATTCGCAGGGAGATGATGCCACAACCAATGGATATTGACGGTGATGGTGTCACCTGCGGAACTGTTAAGCCGCTTGGACCCTCCAAGACAGACCATGGCTCCACAAATATTGAGACTCTGACGAAGCAACTGGAGAAGGTAAATGTTAGCCAACTCGCCAAGGAGCAAAAAAGGCAAAGAAGCCCAAATACATTGATACGAGTAAGCTACTCACCTTCAAGCGTGACTCTAAGAGAGCTGCATCATCCGCTTGAATTGGGTATAATAATTTGCTGAAAATACTCCTTTCTCATACAGCTTGTCAAGAAGTTGCTTCATTTCCTTTTAATGCCTGGATTATCATCTCCAATAGCTGTAGCTCCTTGTAGCATTTTCAAGCGTTTACTACACCATCCAGCTGCTCATTGTACGCCGAATCAAATTCTCGTGACTTGATATGACATTTGCCCAAGCAATATCTCATAAAGTCTTGCTCAGGCTCGTCGAGAAGACTTAAGAGATGCTTGTCGAAGCTCTGCTCATCTTCAATCAGGTGCCATAAATCAACGAACGCATGAGCGACGAGCATAGTCTTCAGATTTACAAGTGTTTTTCCGCTTCGTAGACGCGCGTGCAATCCATTGAAAATCATAACATGTGGACCCCGTTTGGACGTCATTTGGATGTGATTTGCTTTTTATATTGGGTGTATTCATATTACTTCTCGATTTTAATTTCAAGTGATTTATCACTGCCTGTTGGAGTGAAATTTCCATGAAATATGCGTTCCCTACGTGCTTTAGAGCGTGTTTGCGGCTTAGCAGGTGATGGAGGTTGAGGCGCTGGCTCATATGAGAAGTCAGGAGCTTCCTCGCTGACCTCTGATGCCGTGGATCTGCTTGCAATCTTATTGTAGCTAGTATTGGCAGCAAACGGGCTATGGAGTAGCTTAGCGTGAAGGTCATGTTTTTCTCTATTAGTAAGCTTCGCATATGTTGGTGATTGGATCAGATATGATTCAACAATGTGACGGATCATGTTCATGCTCGTTGGCTTTCCATTGTATTACGAAGAGCTTTAAGAGAACTGAACTGAATCCATTATTACTGTCATATTCGCCTGGACTATTGTTGTAAACACGCCAAAGTAGCTTTGCTGGTGTTTGCCCGAGAGAGCCTGAAAGAAAATGAAGAAAGTTAGCAATAAGATTGTTCGTTGTTCCATCTAGATCAATAATTTGCGCACCCATGAGGCGAACGTTCTTAAAATTGGGGCGAACGTTCTTAAAATTGTTCGAGTAGAGCTTCGTTCCTTGGAGGTAGTTACCACCATCAACTTTATTCAGATAGACTGAGGGCCATATGAGACGCAGAGAATAATTGACATTGAGATATAGTGTGACATAGTCAAAAATAAGGCGTAGATTATCAATTCGTTTCGCTTTGGTAAGTTTGCTTAGCTCATTGTTTGATAGGAACATTTCGCCATATGTATCCATGATAATCTTCTTGACTTTTTGTGGAACTGCTATCAGTTCTTGGTAGCTAATGTATTTCTTCTTTTCTTCAGGCGTGAGCTCATTATCCAATTTTTCCTCCTTATTCTGCTTGTTAAGTACCTTTCTCACTGCGTTATAGTATTGAAACGCGTCAGGAAATCGATTCTTCACCATCTTGCAAAGTGCATTCAAAGTTAGGATAAGACTCTCTTTGCTTTTGTAAAGACGTATCAATTCAGCAATCATGTCAGAGCTCTGAACACCATACACTTTCTGAAAATTTGCATCGTCCTGTTTGTTGGGATATTGAATACGAGCAATAAATTCCTTAGGATCCCATTGCATGGTCTCCTTCCCCGATTTGAACAATCGCAGGTTCATTGTGGCTTTGGATAGCCTGTCATTGCTCATTTCGAGATCGCGAATAATTATTAGTTTTAGTTCATCTAGATTCTGAGTTTTGGATTTAAGCTTTGACATGTTGTTTATTTCGTGCTTATATATAAGTGATCGCAGCTAACGCGATTGCTTCGAAATCTGCTAAGACGTATAAAGAGTTTCGTGTCAGCCTTAGCCACGCGCAGGCCTTAAAGGTTTTGTATGGAAAGCCTGTACGATTGACGCATGCTCAGCTTAATGCTGGTCCTACCCACTATATTGGACCCGAAAAGTACAAGAAGCTTGTCAAAGCGAATGAATCTGGTAAAGGAACGACTTTACATATGACTCACGGTGAAGGTTTACGTACGCATCAATCTGGACTCGATGGAAGTAGATCTTTGGAGAGATTTATGGAATGGCGTGAAAGAAGCCGGAAAATCAATTTGGGGGGTTTTGAAAAATAATTGGAAACCATTTGCAGGCTCTGTAATGGATACAGTTGCTGATATCACCGCACCAGAAACCGGTGGATTCAGTCACGAAATCCGTAAAGGAGTAAAGCAATTAACTGGGGCTGGCATGACTCAACCTCGTCGCAATCGTCGTATTGCTGCCTCGGCAAGCTTTCGACTTGGTTAAAGTCAATAGGAAAGAAGAATCCATAAGGCGTGGCTCCACTTTCTTTGTATCGCTTGAATGTGATACGCTTGTCCAACGTCGATATCTTCTCACAAAATTTTGATCGCTTATCAGGGACTTTACCAGTTGTCTCGCCACCTTTGATAATGCTGATACATAATATCTTTCTCCACGCAATATTGGCCTTGCGACTCAGTGTGTACGATTCCATTTAGTCCCGATTCATTAAGTTCATTGACATAGTTGGCAATGCCCTCATGGCTAGCAGTTGTCATAGAATCATAGATAGGCGTTCGAAAGAAGGATTTTGGCTTGGGGCTGGCAGACCGCTTCAAATATGTGTCGAATTTGCTCATCTCATTCACATTTTGATCATATCATCAATCAGCTTTCCATAATAGACCTTGTTGTGCTGTTCCACTATATCTACATCGAAAATTGTCATCTTGTCTTCGACGATGCCAATCAAGTTGTTGGAAGCACCAATAAATTCAGTGATGTTGCCATGTGCTTCTTCTTCATGGTAGAGCTTTCGACTAGATTGTACGGACTCGGTGATAGCAGACTTCATTCGCTCAAGACAATTACGAAACGAGCGCTTATCGCCCGCAATTTCCTCAAACCAGCACAATTTTTTATGTCGAAGTTGCGGCGATCCACGCTCGCTAAAGACATTAAGACGCTGAGTCATGTGAGTATTTGCTGTTTTCAGAAGACTAGTGAAGAGCTTGAAGAAATTAGACTTCCCCAATTGCTTCTCCATTGAATATAACACGAGCATAACCTTCGTCTTGTTGTCTGGACAGTGGCAAAGGCTACCAATATACTCCATCAACCACTGGTATCTCTCAGGATGATTGAAGCAAACGATACATTTCAGGTAATCAATTGACACTGGGTGCAAGTCAGATTCGGTAATTTGTTCGTGCAAATCCTTCGCCAGTAGTGGATTTGCTAAGCTGAATGTCTCCATGCCATTTGGATCATGTTCCCATTTGCAGACAGTATTTGCAAACTTGTGGAATGGAGCCGTATTGAGAAGGTCAGACAGCTTGATGGAACGTGGCTTCTTGTTTTCAATGAACTGAATTTGCACCTTGAAGCAGTTCTTTGGATCATATGCCTTGATCACAAAATTATCGTCCCGTTGGCTTATGCTTGTAGTAGGTGATATCGGTTCCTTCAAAGACGTAGAACTCGTGAATGAAGTAGAGTACAAATCGTTTAAGCACATGAAGAGACTCGAAGCTAGTAGTTTTCAACATCTTCTCGAAAGTACAAAAATTTAAATCAAAGTCACGGTTGGGCTTGTTCTCGATTACTAGATACTTCTCCGCCCAATATTCAAGCTCATCGATCTCAAATGATGTATCAACCATGGCTGAACGCATGTCGTCAATTGTTCGGCCAGTTAATTCCACCAGTTGAGTTAGTGCTGCCAACTTCCGCTCAGATTTGAATGTCAATTCGAAATCATGATCAGGTGTGGAAAGCTCAAACGTCTTCGAAGTGGAAGTTTTCCTTGGCTCTTTGATTTCATATTCATCTTTCCATTGCTTGTATGCAGCAGAATTACAGCCAGCAGCAACCCCTATCAATTTGTCTTCGTTCAGTGATGGATTATACTTGGAACCAAACCAATCATCGAAATCTTTAGTAGCACACTCCTTGTTGAAACGCATTACTTGTTGTTTGATTACACATAGATATGTCTTGCGCATCAAGTACCAATCAGAATGAGGTGGACGAGGAAAGAATCCAGCGAGATTTCACACGTTTTGGTTGTTGCTGAACCAAATATTGTGAATCATCATGTATAATTTATATAATCGATTATCGTAGATTTAGTTGCAGTGCAGTATTCCACACCGCATTCAACGGTCACTTTTCCAAATGATTCACGGTCTTCACTGGACTTAAAGAAGAAATTGCTAAGTATATATGATCCATCCAGCTCATTGAGTTGATATTGCAAGAGGTAAGTGTATCTGTAACGGGGTACGTAGCCCTAAGTGTACCCTGGTTACATGAAGTGTGACACGTCATACTTCGGGATATTTGGTACAAAGTACCAAGGTCGTTCAAAGCCAACCAACGGCTAACCACATTGCATTTCTATAGGTGGCATATAGTTTGTATTAAACCAAGCTTTATCTACCTATAAATATACTCAGTTTACATTCTACCTTAATTAGGTTACTTCGCTTTCTTTTGAATAAAGAGGGGACCTGTGAGCTGCCGTTCACTGAGAGTTTGTATACTCTCGGAAGATAACTTCCTCTAGCGCAAGGTGCTGTGTGACCCCGTCACACTTGGTAGCACTCGTAGTCAATCCACGCCACCGCGGGTAGACTACCTGAACCTCTTCGAAGTTCATTGCCACGGATAGGAGCGACTTCTCCCATATGAATGACTCTCAGTTCGAGTCGGTTCGGAAGGTGGCAGGCATCGTCGGGATGGAGGCCCTGCAGAGCCTGGTGGTGTCAACATCGGCCGAGCAGATCGAGCGCGTCAATGCGTTCGAAGCGTACGAGCAGGGCCTCATCGCGCATGTGCGGGAGAACCTACAGGCTCCGGCGGCGGAAGCAAATCCGCCTCACCCGCAGCCAATACAGCTGAAGGTTAAGCAGTACGAAGGGAAGGAAGGCGAGAACCTTCACTTCTGGGTCCGAGAAGTAGAGCTCGCGATGGACGCGGCTCTGATCTCGACCGAGCAACTTCGTGTTGCTTTTGCACTCTCCAACCTTAGTGGCCGTGCTAAGAGTTGGGTGTACACACGGGAAGCAATATCCCCTGGATGTAAAACATCCAGGGGATATTGCTTGGGCTCAGCTTTGTGAACAGCTCCGAGCCGCGTTCCTTACGGCGAGCTTCGAGTACCGCCAGCGTTCGCGCTTCCTCTCGTGTAAACAAGAAAGGCGCGAACTGCACGAGTATGTGCAAGAGATACGGGGCCTCACCGTGTCCCTAGTGGGAAACCACTCATCGAACACATCAAGATGACTGTGTTCATGGACGGCCCCGCACGCACTCACCTGTTCCGGGTGCAGTCAAGCACCCTTGAAGAGGCGACTCAAGTGGCTCTTCAAGAAGCGTACCGCCATCGCCAGGCGCGTACGCCGGCCTCAGCGTGGCCTGGGAGTGCCTTGTCGGCCCCCGGTCGAACAAGCTCCAACGGAACAGTTCCTATGGAACTCGGGTCCACCGATCAGCGGGATAGCCGCTGCTTCGGCTGCGGGAAGATGGGTCACTTCAAGCGCGACAGTCCCGCGGAAAGACTCCGCAGACGGTCCTTCTCCAAGCCCGCTCTCAAGGGTCGCTGGCAGGAGCCAGGATCCAGGGGAACGCCGGGAACCAGTAGGGGCGGGGCGCCCTACTGGGGAAGAACTAAGTCTTCGTGATGAAAGCGCGGGTGGCGCGTACCACGGGAACTTAGCCCCTGAGAGTTTTCGCACTCTCGAATCGGCGAAGAACAGCGGCGGGCTGCTCGTAGTACACGGATGCGTACGGGGATACGATCATCCCTCTAGAATCTTGATCGATTCTGGGGCGTCGAAGAATTTCGCACGCCGCCAGACTTTTGCTCGCACCAGCAACAAGCTGTCCGATGCTTTGAGAGAAAGCAAGGGCAACGGGACGGTGTCAGTGCAACTGGCCGACGGGAAGGTCGTCACTGTCCCCAACGTCCAAGTGAATCTGGCCGTCAAGTTTGAAGAATTTGACAGCCTCGAACAGTTCACTATTCTCGATATGGATCCATATGATATGATCCTGGGTATGCCCTGGCTTGAGAAGCACGAGCCCTGGATCTACTGGCGAGGCAAGGCAATCGGTGCTAGCCACCCTGTGCAGTCCGACAGAGCATTGGTGAGTCATGTTCCCACCTCTGTCAGGACCCGGGGCGCCGGCAAGGGCTGCCAGGGTACCAAAGCATCCGGCAGGTGCTTGGGAGTCGTCGACGTATATGACGACTCCGAGGATGTTTTGATGATGACCGCGCCCAGAAAAGGCGCTGGCCAAGTGGGTAACTTAGGTCCACAGGCGGGTAACTTTGTTCCGCAGACAGCTGCAGCTGTCATGGACACCGAGAACAGTGTGTTCAGAGTGGGTAACAGAGTTCCACTCACGGTCGCCCAGACCTTAACGGAAGAGGGAGACGTCGGATACGCTTCCTGTGTGGGTAACCCAGTGCCACACGCGGTCGCTCAGACCTTAACTGAAGAGGAAGACGTCGGATACGCTTCCTGTGTGGGTAACACAGTGCCACACGCGGTCGCCCAGACCTAAACTGAAGAGGAAGGCGTTGAACACGCTTCCTGTGTGGGTACCACAGTACCACACGAGGCCACGAGTGCCTCGGATGTCGTAGCGACGACATCCCTAAACGTGGGCAGCAAAGCTCCCCGTTACAGCCGCCGTCGGCAACGACGCCGCCGCCGCCTGAAGTCGGATCCATACTTCGTTCAGATCTACGTCGCTTCAAGCGACTCGAAAGTCCCGAGCCCCTCCGACAAGGCCGGTGGAAGAGTGTTATCACGTCTTCGATGGCGAGACCGGAATACCCGTCAAGGCATCTGGTGTCCACTTGGAACTGTTGCCAGAAGTTGTAGAGATACTGAACCTGGCGGAGAATGACCGGTTGAGTCTTTCCTGGCCAACTTCAAGGCTGGATAGATTGCTGAGATGGTGCTCACGAGACCTGAGAGCACTCAGGAGGAGCTGAACTCCTCCTCTGTCTTGGACGAGAACGTCCTGGAAGACCTAAACAAGCAGCGTCAGACGCACTTGGGTTCTGAGATCCTTAAGAACCCCAAGGATCCGGTGTATCCTTTGGTGACAGAGTATGCGGACGTGGTGAACAATCACCGATCCAACTCCCACGGGATCGAGGCGTACGGCACAAAGTATTGTGTCACGAGGCAATGGCCTCTCCCGTCCGAACAGTGCGAGGTCATTGATGCCTTCTTCGCCGCGAAAGCGAAGGCAGGCATGGTGCGGGAGTCGAAATCCCCGCACTCGACGCCGACGTTCTGCGTTCGGAAGCCGAACAGTAAGTGATGTCTGGCTCACGCTTATAACAAGCTGAAAAGCGCAACGGTGCCGGCCCAAACACCAATCCCACGAAAGGATGTGCTGTTGAACAGCATGGCCGGGAGCGTACTGTACAGTGCGCTGGATTTGGTAGACGGATACTACCAGATCCTAATGCGAGAGAGCGACATCCCGCTCACCGCGGTAAGCACTCCAAGCGGCATGCTTTGGGAGTGGCTCGTCATGCCGCAGGGCTTGTCTAACGCCCCGGCGACGTTCAATCGCCTGGTGACGCAATTGTTCCGCCCTTTGCGTACCTCCGTACAGACGTACTTCGACGACATATTCGTCCATAGCCGTGCCGAGGGAGGCAAGACGGCCATGGAGGTGCATCTAGGACACCTCCGTCGAGTGCTGGACGTAATGCGAGCGAACAAGCTCTACGCCAACATCGACAAGTGCGTTTTCGCGTCACCAGATATTAAAGTTCTCGGTTGCTTCGTAAGCAACGTGGGCGTTTGGGCTGATCCAGACAAGGTCAAGGCCATAGCAATCTGGCCGACGCCCCAATCCTTGAAGGATCTTCGAAAGTGGTTGGGCTTGGCCAACTACCTTCACAAGTACAGCGCAGGGTACGCGGGCTTCGCTAAGCCCTTGTCGAGCCTCCTTCAGAAGGACATCGACTGGCGCTGCGAGCAAGAGCACCAGGATGCTTTTGACAGCATCAAGGTCAGTCTCCAAGAGGCCCCTGTCCTGGCCCTGCCGGATCAGACGAAGCCGTTTAGCGTAGTCTGCGATGCCTCCGATTACGCCATCGGATGTGCATTGCTGCAGACCGGCACGGCTGTACACGAACGAGTCATCTCGTTCTAGTCCTGGTAGTTCAAAGCCGCCGAGCGGAACTACCCTGTCCACGACAAGGAGCTCCTGGCAATGAAATATGTCCTTGTGAAGCTTCGTGTTCACCTTCTGGGCTCTCGGTCCTTCGTAATCTACACAGACCACGCATCCTTGAGGACGGTGACAACTCGCCTCACCTCTCCCAAAGGATGGCGAGGTGGCTGTCCTTCTTCGCGGAGTACAACTTCCGCGTCGAATCCAAGCCGGGCAAGCTCAACGTGCTTGCGGACGCCCTCTCGCAGTGTCCTGATTAGAGTTGGCTCACATCACGCGGGTGACAACGGATCTATATGATCGGATACGCACGGCGTATCGGGACGATGAGGCTGTCGCGCCTATCGTCAAGTTCCTTATGGCAGGAGCGAGCGCAAAGGCCGACTGGCTCTCGTCGCGACAGCGCTCACGGCTCCACCCATATGAGTTGAAGGATGGCCTCCTCTATAACCGGGTGGAGCCCACAGAACCTCCACGGGTGGTCGTACCCAATGACGAGGATCTGAAGTTCGATATCCTCGCAAAGGCGCACGACGCGCCCTCCGGCGGCCACTTGGGCCGCGAGAAGATCTTTCTGTCGGTCTCTCAGTCCTTCGGGTGGACCCACATGTACAAGTGGGCCGCCCGGTACGTTAAGACATGCAAAACATGCCAGCGGGTCAAGCCCGCAGAACACTCTTCGGCTCCACTACAGAGCCTGCCCGTACCGGCTGACTGTTGGAAGTCGATGAGTCTTGACTTCATCTTTGGGCTTCCCGCCGACGGACACGGCAACACCGGAATTTTGGTGTTCGTGTGTCGGCTGAGCAAGATGGTACACCTTGCTCCGGTTCCCGTCACTGTTACGGGCGAACAAACCGCAAGGTTGTTCGTCGATGGCGTGTTCCGTTATCACGGGCTCCCGGAGCCGATTGTCTCGGACCGAGACCCGCGGTTCACGGCTGCGTTTTGGAAAACGCTGTTCCCTTTACTGGGAACCTGTCTGCAGATGTCCACTGCGGACCATCCGCAGACAGACGGCCAGACGGAGCGCGTCAATCGAGTGCTCAAGGACACTCTGCGCAGTGTGTGCGCGGCAGCACCACGTACGTGGTCGACGCAGCTTCCAGCTGTTGAGTTTGCGCTCAACAACGCGGTGCACGCGTTCACGGGGCTCACGCCGTTCTACTTGAACGGCTTCCGTCACCCCAGAGTACCTCTCACGCTTCGAGGAGACACTGACTCCTCTATACTAAGTGGAGGAGAGGCTCGGAAAGCCCTTTCCTCCCAGGTCTCAGATGTGAGACCAGTTTCGCTGCGAAATCAAGTGGAAATTTTTATGGATACCAATCTGAGCGTTGTCAGCAGGGTCCGCGATGCCAGCAGCGGCCCAAGATAAACAAAAGGGGTACTCCGACAAACATGACAGAGGAAACTTAAGTATATTTAAGGTGGGGGACTTAGACACGAGGAACCTACCTCTTGACACTGTCAGCTCTGTCAGCAGCAACAAGCTGAAGTACCGCTTCATCGGACCATTTGCAGTCCTGGCCAGACATGGTGCGTCGTACACCATCGACCTGCCAAAGTCAATGAAGACGCACCCGACGTTCTATATTGGACGTCTTAATCGGTACTTTGATCCGCAGGGGGTTGCTGACTCGCAGACCCACCTTGACCCAGCTCCTCAAAGTGAAGGCCGGTCACTGACGTCGACGAGGGCGTCGAAGCAGGCACCCAAGCCTCGGTCGGAACGGCAAGGCTGCGGTCAAGCCCGTACGCCGGAGGGGTTCCGTACGAACGGACACCGGAGCCATACGCCGAGTACGCTGAGTACGCGGGGTACGCATCATACACGTACGTCTGGGAGTGTGCCGCAGGCGGCTCCGAACGTGGCCGCAGAGCCTCGATCCGTCGGATCATGCGAAAGGCCTCGTCCACATCGGAGGAAGAGGCCCGGCGATCCACCCGCAGATGCAGGCTCGCGACCTCTCGCTCCAGCAGGCGGCCCGCAAGACGAGCGAGCTCGCCCTGATTCCCGGCCTGGGCGGCAGCATCACCGCTAGCCCCAAAGCCAAGTGCAATCTCAAGCACGGGGACACGTTGACGAAGGCAGGCAAACTTCAGGACCCTGTGTCGGACCCGCAGTCGGAGCACTCGTACGACAGTGGCGTTCGGGAGGCGCCCGAGTACTCGTACTCGTACGAGAGCACCTCCGTCCCTGCTTGATCGGAATGGAGAAGTCCACTTCCACGTGGAGCGGATCCTCCAGGAGCAACGGCGTGATGGTAAGCGACAGCTCCTCGTGAAGTGGAGGGGTTATGCCCACTCCGAGAACTCGTGGGAGCCGATCGAACGGCTCCTGATTGACTGCCCGAAGGCTGTCGCAATCTGGGAACAGAAGCGGCGGCAGCTCCATAAGTAGTCCGGGGCTTCTTGCCCGAACGGGGTACGGACGATGAATACATTTCGTACCCGCGCGCATCGTGAGCGCTGGAAGCCGCGCGCTTCAGGGTGTCCCTTGGCAGCATGCGCTTGCTGACCAAGTGGGCAGACCTCACACGAAGATCACGCTGGTCCAGGATGTGGGACAGCTGCTGATCTTCATGGAGTTCCCGTAACTCCGTGGGTGAGTACTTAAGAGTCTCCACCCACGCCCAGAACATGTCCTCACAAGAACTCCACGTGGGACAGTTCTCGGGCATAACCCCGGGGTATCCCCAAAGAGGATAGAGACCACCCCGGGTCTCGGGCTTCTTACGACAAGTCGTGAAGTCCTTAGAGGGGATGCGGTGTGGCGCGAGAAGCACACACCGAGCAGCCTCCAAGTTGTCAACGAACAACTTTTCTTTCTGAACAAGGGCACGTTCGTAGTTGCCCCTAGAAGTGTGGCCGCCCACAAGGCCACGAGGAGCGACGAGAAGCTCGAAGAAGAGGTCAGCCCCAGAGCTCTCCTCGGGAGGCCAATGCCCTCTTGTGTTGATGGCAGCTCCTTGGCTGACGGGTGCCGCCACCGAGCCCCCACGCACACGCTGGGCAGCTTGGAAATCCTCCTGCTGCTGGTCGAGGTCATTCGTGACCTCCCGGGGCTCAGCGATAGCACCCTCCTCCTCATCTTCTTCCTCCTTCTCCTCCTCTTCATACGAGGAGTCGAAGATGCTCCGATGGGAGTGTCGAGACTTTCTCTCTTCGCGGAGTGGAGACTTAGAGGCCGTACGCTTCTATGAGGGCTTGGCGCCTTCGGGTTTAGAGGTTTTCTCGGCAAGCGAGAGACGTTTGCGAGGAATCTCTTCCTCATCGCCACCAGCTTTGGGAGTGCCCTTAGCCTTGGCGGCCGGACTCTCAGAGCGGACAGATGTCCTGGGACTGTGATTACCTTGATCACTTGCGAGCGACTGCACGCTGTCGTCCTTGTGCTCACTGGGGACTGGGCTGTGCCCTCTCACAGAGCCCGCAGGAGCGTCGTGCGTGCTCTTGGACTCGACTTCGCCCTCACCGCCAGAGTCGAATTCACGTTCTACGAACCGAGGGTTCGGAGGGTTGTCTGGAGAGGCCGAGGGCGACGGTCTGCGGCTCTTGCTTGCTCGCTTACCCACAGCCTCGTCACCCGAGGAACCGATCGCCTCGGAGGCCATTTGAGTAGCCTGCTTGAGTGCAGAGCCTTTGCCGTGAGGCTTAGTGCTCTTGGCTTGCGCCTTTCCGGCAGCAGCCTTGGAGCGTGTCTTCGCACCGCTCTTTGCAGTGCCACGAGGCATGATAAACGGTCGAAGTGGAGATCTAAAAGAAGAGCGCACAGATTGCTGCTCGAGGCTCTAACTGTGAAGTGAGCCTCCGCCGCGCTCGCGCGGCCAAGTCGATGGTTTTGGACTTTGAGAATGAGAGTTTGTGACGAGCACCTCTTCATTCTGATTGGTCGGTAAACCGAACCTAAGTGAAAGGGATGTAGTGGGGTACGCATCCCTAAGTGTACCCTGGTTACATGAAGTGTGACACGTCATACTTCGGGATATTTGGTACAAAGTACCAAGGTCGTTCAAAGCCAACCATTGGATTACGACATTGCATTTCTATAGGTGACATATAGTTTGTATTAAACCCAAGCTTTATCTACCTATAAATATACTCAGTTTACATTCTACCTTAATTAGGTCACTTCGCTCTCTTTTGAATAAAGAGGGGACCTGTGAACTGTCGTTCACTGAGAGTTTGTATACTCTCGGAAGATAACTTCCTCTAGCGCAAGGTGCTGTGTGACCCCGTCACAGTATACGTTGTTGCCAAAGTCAGGCGTGGCATCATCGCTATGCTTGTAATCAACGGAATCGTTAACTACGTGCATCTTCGACTTGATCCAATCACTTGGTGATAGAACTCGTGAATCCCCCAACTTGGGCTGATCGTATTTATCGACAGATTTCATGTGCTGAATACAATGCTCACCATAAATTTCTTCAATAGACTTGGTCATCGTTGGTTCAGCAACTGCTGGCTGATACTTTGCGTGGTGTCGGCACCAATCGCCTTTTGGGCCGCACTGTTGGCTCGCCTTGGGGTGGTTTTCTGTGAAGATGTACTTACACATTGTTATTTCTATATATTTATTTTTTATCGCTCAAGATAAACACTATTATTTAGTTTCTATATATTGAGGAATAAATTTGTCAGAAATAAAAAAAAAATATTTGGGAGTGATGTGATTGGCTAAAACTGTGCGGTGTGTTGCGTGAATGTGTGCCGCTTCTCAGTCGAGAACTGTCTAAGAGAAAGCACAGGAGCATGACAGAGGAGACGGATGTGAAGCTGCGCTGCGGTGTGTACGGCGATGGGAGCGTCTTCTCCGTCGAGATCAAGCGCAATGCAGATGTGGAGGCGCTACAAAAAGCTATATTCGCGGAGAAACTAGACCGCTGCGGATTCAGCAGTTGCAGGCCAATATTGGCCTTGCACGTGGGCCTCGCCATGTTGCAAACTGTGAAGGAAATTTTATAATTGCTAACGTTGCGTAAAAATATTAGGTATTCTAACGGATATTGACTGCTGGGTGTTTAACATTTAGCGAAAATATTAAATAGTATTATTATATCATAAACATGAAC
>NW_003303729.1:162589-182343 GCF_000142945.1 Phytophthora infestans T30-4
AGCTCGAGATTTGATACAAAACAGCGTGGGTTCGAGGCATTGTGTGACCGCAAAAGATTTCATGAAACTACACGCTACCAAGTTTCGGCATCGAAGCTACATCTATTTCTACGTGAAGAAGTGGTAGATTGCGAAGTTCGTGTCAAAAATTGACAGCGAAAGATTGGAGTTGCTACTGTAGAGATGTACGTGAGACTATGTCTAGATTTGTACAGCGATCAGCAGACTAGAGGTGAGAATTCACTCCCTCATCCACGCAACAGCTGGAATAAAGCACTAGGTTCAACGCTGAAGCGAGAAAAACACGAAAAAAGCTAATATGCTAACCGAGGCGTCGGATCTCTCCTGGATGGGTACTGCACCACAGCCGATCTGGTTGCGATTTCTCGTTATTATATGGGCCTGAACACAGGTGCTGATCTACGGAATCGGATGAGTCATTTCCTGTACCACGCATGTCTCTTAAGAGGCGAGTCTGCCCGTAATTTGGAGTTACCTGATCTTTTTAGTGTGATTCTGGAACACGAAGGATTTACAGATTGCCGGGCACTAGTCATGATAATGGAGCAGGGGGAAATAAATCAGTTCGGCCGTCGTGAGTTTGGTTCGTGTATTAGGCACATCAATGTTGAAGTTTGCCCAGTTGGGGCACTCACTCTGTATCTGTTTTATCGCTGGTGTGTGCAAATGGAATTGCTACCTAACTTTCTGGCCCCTGAAGACTGGTACGACATCAAACTTCTAAAGTCAAACAAGAATCCAACAAAATCAATAACATACCGATCGCATTACGACGCCACTATAAAGGCGTTCACAGCATTAGGCATGCATACGAAGGCTAAGACACATGCGGCACGGGGTTCAGGAGCAAGGATGGCCGAATTAGCAGGTGCTACAGATTCACAAATTCGTCGGTTAGGAAGGTGGAATGCATCCGCAATGGAGGGCTGTTACCTAAGCGCTTTGCCACGAGAAGCGATGCGGTCTCTAGCAGGATTTTCCCCTGACAAACGGTCGTTTTTCTTAGAGCGGGCAGCTCTTCTTTCTCCTGAGCAGCTTCAGCGTGGCGTATTTCCCTTTGTCGATGACTATATGCGTCATACAAACAACAGTCAGCACCCAACGTAGCAACCGGGGGCTTCTTGGAGTTACTACTGTACGTTCGTATAGTTGTCCTACAGGACGCGGATCTGCTGCGTGACCTTCACCCGACCCATAAACTATGGGCTCACCTTCTCCATTTAGCTGCAGCGAGTTTAACCCATTCGCAGCTGAGCTGAAACCCAAAATGCTCACGGAGAAATAACCGCAAGCGGATCATTTGCCAGATTTAATGCAGCATCTAAGACAGCAGCAAGAACAAACACTGGCACACATTGATAACAAACTCAGCGAAGTCGGTAATCACATTAAGAATACGATTTCACAGTTTACCTCTGGTGCCGCCACCGTACGTTTGACCTTCGACTTGAACACACCAACTGCTGCAACCTCGGCTCCAGCTCAGACTTCGCAGCTACCCACGACATACAAGCTCACGAGATCTCTCAAAACGGTTCATCAAGTATGGCAGGAGTGGACGACGGGAATTAATGGTGGTCCTGCTGTACGCGAATTGGAGAAGCTACACGGATCCAATTGGCGAAATAATCCAGCCGAAAAACGATTCTACTTCAGGCGCAAAAGAATTATTGATCGAGTTAATCTGATCGCACAGGAATAGAAAGTTAATGAAGATGAAGCAGTCTGCATTCTGGAGGCTCAGCGCAAACAGTCACAACATACCCTCAACGCACTGAGTGAGAGCTTCAATTGGAGACTGTAAACTACATAAGACTAAATACACCGCAGTCACAAGTGAGTGTTTCGTATTAGATATTTCTTCACTAGGTTTTTACGCATGCATTACCTTTTCACTAGCGAGTCATCTGCTCATTCATCCCGCTTTCCTTCGTTTTAATCTTGCCGTAGGCTTACCGTGTCGTTCCCTCCGGAGTTCTTCCTCATGTAGCTTCTTCACACGCTCTAGCGCTTATTCTTATCCTTTGTACAGGTATCACCACACTCGGACAATAGCTTTATCATAAACAATACACTACACTCCACCTAAGCATTCCACGCGCATTGCCCACATACACGCACCACCATGTTCAGCACAACGCTCACTCAAACCCAGAATCCTCCTTTCAATACCATCTACGGGTCATCACCTCCCTTACACGACAGCACAGCGTACACTATCCAAGCATCGCCTCCCTCGTACGGCAAAACAGTCCAGGCGTCGCCTCTCTTGTGATGCGGGCCGCAGCTTGCGATCCTATCTTGCTTCATGGCCTCGGGGCAAAAGGCTCTTGCTGTTGGCTGCCTTTTTTATTCTATTCTTCCCTATTGGTGCTGCACCACTCTTTTATTTTATGCATTGTGATTGGTGGAGCGTTCGCTGGGATAACGGCTGTTATTGTAAGTGACGACTTCCGATAGTTCGGATATCAGAGGGACATGGTGAGGGACAGGACGGGGACGAGGCGGCGACAGCCTCCGTCCACTTCCGATACTGGTCCTTTGAGTGTCTTGAGAGCTTCGATTCGTGCGTGAAGTGACGTATTAATACTGTACTACATGGTACATCATCGCTGTCTCTAAGGGCGGCTAGGGGTACTCTAGATGCCATTTTATGCACAGGTTGAGCGGACGATGTAACATAATCAATGCAGTCCGTCCACTAGCGTACGCCTGGAGAAAGAACGCGCGAGTTAGCGTAATCCTAATGTGAATTCTCGTACATTGTCCCCGATCGGCACTTTAAACTAGGGATTACCAGAGTGATTGTAGTTATTAGAATTCAGTAGTGCGTAAAGTTCCTAAACATGACCTGAACCGGTTCCATGTCACCGAACCGACGTAACATTAACTATTATGATCATGGTAGATTTTATACACCATGCGGGACCGAGTTCCCAAGTTCCACAAAAAAAACGCAGGACTGTCTCTCTATATGTTCTTTCTATACTACCCCTACCCCCCTCTCTATAATTTTTTTATATTTACATATAAAAGTATAATAACTCGGAGCCCGAGCACCACCGGAAAATGTCAATGTAACCACAGCCCTTCTAGTTATTAAAATATGGTTCTGAAAATTTTGGAACCAGGGTTCCCACAATTCACTATATAATTGAAGCACCACAGCAGCTCTAGTAAGTACGGCATCATTTTGGAACAGGTTCGGAACGCGGTTTTGGAACCTCGGAACTGCACACATACTCCGATTCAAGTTTGACTTCCATCGCAAACTGCTGTATCTTGCACACGTTCTCATAGCTTGGCGACATCATCCTCTTGCGTTTTGAGTCCAAATACCTTTGATATTTGAAATCGGTGAATCTGTCAGGCGGAAGCACGAGGTACAGCCGCGGTGCTGCAGGATTTCCCAGAAGCTTCAACACATCGTGGAGATCTTTTTGCTTGCAGGGGTGTTTGTGTGCACCTGTCACCTGCAGCAAAATATCCGGCTTGATGATCGCATCGACCGACTGGTAATTCTTCACCGCTGGCTGTAGGTAACTCGTGTTAGTAGCAGCTTCAATTTCACTGTCATCATTGAAAACGACAACTTTCTCGAATCTCTCAAAAGAAATAACAGGTGCGGCGCCACCGTCGACCAACGCCACAGCAGTGGATTCTTCCATCGCAACGGAATCATCTGCATTCATGCCATCATCACCATCCTCGTCATCGCCGTCCCATTCATCTTCCATAAGGTCATCATCATCATCGTACGCCTCGTTGTTTTCGACCAAACGTCGAACTTTAAACGTTCCACCTCGCGGCAGTACCGAATGCACATGCCCTTCGAACAAGTGGCCACGAAGCACAGCAAGAGCACCAAATCCATCCGAGGCAGCAATGAACTCTAGCAGCTTCCGCTTATCCTTCTTGAGCAGACGATTGTACACCGCTTGCTGAACATATTGCGATGCAAAAACGAAGTACTCGCTGTCAAAAGCTTTGCTGACGCGATAGTGCAGCAATCGATGCGACACTTGAGCGTCGTTCGCATCAAGTTGACCACAGGCTTTCACCAACCAGTCGAGATCAACAATGTCCATTGCTTTTTCAAGCAACACCTGCTGGTTACCAACTTGTGAAAATCGCAAGACATAGCGGGCAATACCACCCCATCGACGAAAGCACTTCTGCACGACGTCCACAGGTGTATCCGAGTACATCAGCTTACGACATTGTAGAATCTCCTTCAAAGACCACACTGGCATGTAGCAGGACTGGCAATTGGTCTTGTTGAACTCGTACCAGATGGAGCGGCGCGGCGACGTCAAAAGAATCGTCTTCGCTGGGTAATACGCAGGCTTGACGGCATCCACGATGTAGTATGTAGTCGGCTGGTCGAGAATGTGCACAAAATCTTCCTGAGATCCTTGAGCCACCACATTGTGAGCAAATAAAAAGCGCTTCTTGAGGCCAGCACTCTCATATACCACCGTTTCATTAGTACGGACAAGATGAAGCACGATCACATAGCCGAAAAACGTCTTGCCGATTCCCGGGTTGCCGAGGATCACGAGATGCGGTGTGTTCGTCTTTTCATCGTGGATCCTCTCGAGACAAAGTTCCCATAGCGCAGGGTAGCAATGACGAATGTAGATACGAGAGCCGAGTGTCGAATCACCAAGAAGATACGTGTCTCGGGGTAACTCGACCAATGCGCCAGCTTTCACGTCGGTACTGTCGTTCAGAAATGCGTTCCAAAATGCGACCAGTGCTGGCGGATTCAACGACATACTTTGCGTGATTGGGATATGAACGTCGCCCACAACAAGTTGACGATCTCGAGGCAGCTCAGCTTCCGACAATTGTGGCAGTTCCACCAGCACGTGAATCTCCTTGCGACCAGGCTGAAAGTTCTTCCCAAAGCAATCTTCGTCGAGAATCCACGACGAAAGCATCTCTTCATACTCGGTGCTGATGCCACCCCGCAAGAAGCCTTTCACCGTGTGGTCGTGGTTCATCCACGTGGCTTCCCCCTGCTTCCGCGCCAAGTAGAGCGTCAACCTGGCAGGATCAACTTTGAAGCGATCATTGACGTCTTTCTTCTCGTTCACAATGGCCTTCTGCAGCGCGCTCACTTTCGCATTGCTCGCTATCTTCACGGGAAACACAGTCCCTTCGCCGTATACCGCGCACTCCAACTCGACCTCTGCCATCTTCGTGCGGAAAGTTCTCGACTCAGAAGCGGCACACATTCACGCGACACATGGCTCATTTTTAGCCGATCACATCACTCCAAAATATTTTTTTTTATTTCTGACAAATATATTCCTCAATATATAGAAACTAAATAATGAATTCATCTTGAGCGATACAACATAAATATGTAGAAAGAACAATGTGTAAGTACATCTTCCCAGAAAACCACCCAAAGGCGAGCCAACAGTGCGGCTCAAAAGGCGATTGGTGCCGACACCACGCAAAGTATCAGCCAGCAGTTGCTGAACCTGTAGTTGCTGAACCAGTGACTGCTGAACCTGCAGTTGCTGAACCAACGATGACCAAGTCTATTGAAGAAATTGATGGTGAGCATTGCATTCAGCACATGAAATCTGTCGATAAATACGATCAGCCCAAGTTGGGGGATTCACGAGTTTTATCACCAAGTGATTGGATCAAGTGATGTCTTTCTTCTCGTTCACAATGGCCTTCTGCAGCGCGCTCACTTTCGCATTGCTCGCTATCTTCACGGGAAACACAGTCCCTTCGCCGTATGCCGCGCACTCCAACTCGACCTCTGCCATCTTCGTGCGGAAAGTTCTCGACTCAGAAGCGGCACACATTCACGCGACACATGGCTCATTTTTAGCCGATCACATCACTCCAAAATATTTTTTGTATTTCTGACAAATATATTCCTCAATATATAGAAACTAAATAATGAGTTCATCTTGAGCGATACAACATAAATATGTAGAAAGAACAATGTGTAAGTACATCTTCTCAGAAAACCACCCGAAGGCGAGCCAACAGTGCGGCTCAAAAGGCGATTGGTGCCGACACCACGCAAAGTATCAGCCAGCAGTTGCTGAACCTGTAGTTGCTGAACCAGTGATTGCTGAACCTGCAGTTGCTGAACCAACGATGACCAAGTCTATTGAAGAAATTTATGGTGAGCATTGCATTCAGCACATGAAATCTGTCGATAAATACGATCAGCCCAAGTTGGGGGATTCACGAGTTTTATCATCAAGTGATTGGATCAAGTGACGTCTTTCTTCTCGCTCACAACGGCCTTCTGCAGCGCGCTCACTTTCGCATTGCTCGCTATCTTCACGGGAAACACAGTCCCTTCGCCGTATGCCGCGCACTCCAACTCGACCTCTGCCATCTTCGTGCGGAAAGTTCTCGACTCAGAAGCGGCACACATTCACGCGACACATGGCTCATTTTTAGCCGATCACATCACTCCAAAATATTTTTTGTATTTCTGACAAATATATTCCTCAATATATAGAAACTAAATAATGAGTTCATCTTGAGCGATAAAACATAAATATGTAGAAAGAACAATGTGTAAGTACATCTTCTCAGAAAACCACCCGAAGGCGAGCCAACAGTGCGGCTCAAAAGGCGATTGGTGCCGACACCACGCAAAGTATCAGCCAGCAGTTGCTGAACCTGTAGTTGCTGAACCAGTGATTGCTGAACCTGCAGTTGCTGAACCAACGATGACCAAGTCTATTGAAGAAATTTATGGTGAGCATTGCATTCAGCACATGAAATCTGTCGATAAATACGATCAGCCCAAGTTGGGGGATTCACGAGTTTTATCATCAAGTGATTGGATCAAGTGACGTCTTTCTTCTCGCTCACAACGGCCTTCTGCAGCGCGCTCACTTTCGCATTGCTCGCTATCTTCACGGGAAACACAGTCCCTTCGCCGTATACCGCGCACTCCAACTCGACCTCTGCCATCTTCGTGCGGAAAGTTCTCGACTCAGAAGCGGCACACATTCACGCGACACATGGCTCATTTTTAGCCGATCACATCACTCCAAAATATATTTTTTTATTTCTGACAAATATATTCCTCAATATATAGAAACTAAATAATGAGTTCATCTTGAGCGATAAAACATAAATATGTAGAAAGAACAATGTGTAAGTACATCTTCCCAGAAAACCACCCGAAGGCGAGCCAACAGTGCGGCTCAAAAGGCGATTGGTGCCGACACCACGCAAAGTATCAGCCAGCAGTAGCTGAACCTGTAGTTGCAGAACCAGCGATTGCTGAACCTGCAGTTGCTGAACCAACGATGACCAAGTCTATTGAAGAAATTTATGGTGAGCATTGCATTCAGCACATGAAATCTGTCGATAAATACGATCAGCCCAAGTTGGGGGATTCACGAGTTTTATCACCAAGTGATTGGATCAAGTCGAAGATGCACGTAGTTGGTGATTCCGCTGATTACAAGCATAGCGATGATGTCACGCCTGACTTTGGCAACAACGTATACTGTGACGGGGTCACACAGCACTTTGCGCTAGAGGAAGTTATCTTCCGAGAGTATACAAACGCTTAGTGAACGGCAGTTCACGGGTCCCCTCTTTATTCAAAAGAGAGCGAAGTGACCTAATTAAGGTAGAATGTAAACTGAGTATATTTATAGGTAGGTTAAGTTTGGGTTTAATACAAACTAAAAGCTACCTATAGAAATGCAATGTCGTTTGACCAATGGTTGGCTTTGAACGACCTTGGTACTATGTACCAAATATCCCGAAGTACGACGTGTCACACTTCATGTAACCAGGGTACACTTAGAGGTACGTACCCCGCTACCCCCCCCCCCCAACACACACACACTTAGGTTCGGTTTACCGACCAATCAAATTGAAGAGGTGTTCGTCACAAACTATCATTCTAAAAGTTGAAAACCATCGACTTGGCCGCGCGAGCGCGGCGGAGGCTCACTTCACAGTTAGCGCCTCGAGCAGCAATCTGTGCGCTCTTCTTTTAGGTCTCCACTTCGACCGTTTATCATGCCTCGTGGCACTGCACAGAGCGGTGCGAAGACACGCTCCAAGGCTGCTGCCGGAAAGGCGCAAGCCAAGAGCACTAAGCCTCACGACAAAGGCTCGGCACTGAAGAAGGCTACTCAGGTGGCCTCCGAGGCGATCGGTTCCTCGGGTGACGCGGCTGTGGGCAAGCGAGCAAGCAAGCGCCGCAGACCGTCGCCCTCGGCCTCTCCAGACAACCGTCCGAACCCTCGGTTCGTAGAACGTGAGTTCGACTGTGGCGGTGAGGGCGAAGTCGAGTCCGAGAGCACGCACGACGCTCCTGCGGGCTCTGTGGGAGGGCACAGCCCAGTGCCCAGTGAGCACAAGAACGACAGCGTGCAGTCGCTCGCAAGTGATCAAGGTGATCACGTCTGTCCGCTCTGAGAGTCCGGCCGCCAAGGCTAAGGGCACTCCCAAAGCTGGTGGCGATGAAAAAGAGATTCCTCGCAAACGTCTCTCGCTTGCCGAGGGTCTTGCGCGTGCTAAGACCTCTTAAGGCCGAAGGCGCCAAGCCCTCAAAGAAGCGTACAGCCTCTAAGTCTCCACTCCGCGAGGAGAAGGAGTCTCGACACTCTCATCGGAGCATCTTTGACTCCTCGGATGAAGAGGAGGAGAAGGAGGAAGAAGATGAGGAGGAGGGTGCTATCTCTGAGCCCCGGGAGGTCACGAATGACCTCGACCTGCAGCAGGAAGATTTCCAAGATGACCAGCGTGTGCGTGGGGGCTCGGTGGCGGCACCCGTCAGCCAGGGAGCTGCCATCAACTCAAGAGGGTATTGGCCTCCCGAGGAGAGCTCTGGGGCTGACCTCTTCTTCAAGCTTCTCGTCGCTCCTCGTGGCCTTGTGGGCGGCCACACTTCTAGGGGCATCTACGAACGTGTCCTTGTTCAGAAAGAACAGCTGTACGCTGACAACTCGGAGCTCTGCTCGGTGTGTGCTTCTAGCGTCACACCGCATCCCCTTTAAGGACTTCACGACTTGTCGTAAGAAGCCCGAGACCCGGGGTGGCCTCTATCCTCTTTGGGGATACCTCTGGGTTATGCCCGAGGGCTGTCCCACGTGAAGTTCTTGTGAGGACATGTTCTGGGCATGGGTGGAGTCTCTTAAGTACTCACCCACGGGAGTTATGGGAGCTCCATGAAGATCAGCAGCTGTCCCACATCCTGGACCAGCGTGATCTTCGTGTGAGGTTTGCCCACTTGGTCAGCAAGCGCATGCTGCCAAGGGACACCCTGAAGCGCGCGGCTTCCAGCGCTCACGATGAGCGCGGGTACGGAATGTATTCATCGTCCGTACCCCGTTCGGGCAAGAAGCCCCGGACTACTTATGAAGCTGCCGCCGCTTCTGTTCCCAGATTGCGCCATCCTTTGGGAGAGGTGAGGCGAGTTAGTCACCGTCCTCAAGGATGCGTGGTCTGTGTAGATCACGAAGGGCCGAGAGCCCAGAAGGTGAACACGAAGCTTCACAAGGACATATTTCATTGCCAGGAGCTCCGTGTCGTGGACAGGGTAGCTCCGCTCGGCGGCTTTGAACTGCCAGGACTAGAACGAGATGACTCGTTCGTGTACAGCCGTGCCGGTCTGCAGCAATGCACATCCGATGGCGTAATCGGAGGCATCGCAGACTACGCTAAACGGCTTCGTCTGATCCGGCAGGGCCAGGACAGGGGCCTCTTGGAGACTGACCTTGATGCTGTCAAAAGCATCCTGGTGCTCTAGCTTCCAGCGCCAGTCGGCGTCCTTCTGAAGGAGGCTCGACAAGGGCTTAGCGAAGCCTGCGTACGCTTCGCTGTACTTGTGAAGGTAGGTGGCCAAGCCCAATCACTTTCGAAGATCCTTCTGAGATCGGGGCATCGGCCATGCTGCTATGGCCTTGACCTTGTCTGGGTCAGCCCGAACGCCCACGTTGCTTACGAAGCAACCGAGAACTTTAATCTCTGGTGACGCGAAAACGCACTTGTCGATGTTGGCGTAGAGCTTGTTCGCTCGCATTACGTCCAACACTCGACGGAGGTGTCCTAGATGTACCTCCATGGCCGTCTTGCCTCCCTCGTCACGGCTATGGACGAATATGTCGTCGAGGTACGTCTGTACGAAGGTACGCAAAAGGCGGAACAATTGCGTCACCAGGCGATTGAACGTCGCCGGGGCGTTAGACAAGCCCTGCGGCATCACGAGCCACTCCCAAAGCATGCCGCTTGGAGTGCTTACCGCGGTGAGCGGGATGTCGCTCTCTCGCATCAGGATTTGGTAGTATCCGTCTACCAAATCCAGCGCACTGTACAGTACGCTGCCGGCCATGTTGTTCAACAACACATCCTTTCGTGGGATTGGTGTTTGGGCCGGCACCGTTGCGTTGTTCAGCTTGTTATAAGCGTGAGCCAGACGCCACTTTCCGTTCGGCTTCCGAACGCAGAAAGTCGGCGTCGAGTGCGGGGATTTTGACTCCCGCACCATGCCTGCCTTCGCTTTCGCGGCGAAGAAGGCATCAATGACCTCGCACTGTTCGCGCGGGAGAGGCCATTGCCTCGTGACACAATACTTTGTGCCGGGCACGAGATCAATCTCGTGTCTTACGCCTCGATCCGGTGGGAGTTGGGTCGGTGATTGTTCACCACGTCCGCATACTCCGTCACCAAATAATACACCGGATCCTTGGGGTTCTTAAGGATCTCAGAACCCAAGCGCGTCTGACGCTGCTTGTTTAGGTCTTCCAGGACGTTCTCGTTCAAGACAGAGGAGGAGTTCAGCTCCTCCGAGTGGACTCAGGTCTCGTGAGCACCATCTCAGCAATCTATCCAGCCTTGAGGTTTGCCAGGAAAGACTCAACCGTCATTTCCTTCAGGATCAGTATCTGCAACCTCTGGCAACGGTTCCAAGTGGACACCAGATGCCTTGACGGGTATTCCGGTCTCGCCATCGAAGACGTGATAACCGTCTTTCACCGGCCTTGTCGTAGGAGCCCGGTCCCCGGACTCCGAGTCGCTTGAAGCGAAGTCGATCTGAACGAAGTTCGGATCCGACTTGAGGCGGCGGCGGCGTCGTTGACGACGGCGACCGTGACGTGGAGCTTTGCTGCCCACGTCTAGGGATGTCGGTGCTACAACATCCGAGGCACTCGTGGCCTCGTGTGGTACTGTGGTACCCACACAGGAAGCGTGTTCGACACCTTCCTCTTCACTTAAGGTCCGGGCGACCGTGAGTGAAATTCTGTTACCCACTCTGAACACGCTGTTCTCGGTGTCCATGACAGCTGCAGCTGTCTGCGGAACTAAGTTACCCGCCTGTGGACCTAAATTACCCACTTGGCCAGCGCCTCTTCTGGGCGCTGCCACCATCAGAGCATCCTCGGAGCCGTCATATACGTCGACGACCCCCAAGCATCTGCCGATTGCTTTGGTACCCAGGCAGCCCTTGCGGGCGCCCCGGGTCCTGACAGAGGTGGGAACATGACCCACCAATGCTCTGTCGGACTGCGCAGGGCGGCTGGCACCGATTGCCTTGCCTCGCCAGTCGATCCTGGGCTCGTGCTTCTCAAGCCAGGGCATGCCCAAGATCATATCATATGGATCCATATCGAGAACAGTGAACAGTTCGAGGCTGTCAAAGTCTTCAAACTTATCAGCCAGATCCACTTGGACGTTGGGGACAGTGACGACCTTCCCGTCGGCCAGTCGCACTGACACCGTTCCGTTGTCCTTGCTTTCTTTCAAAGCATCGGACAACTTGTTGCTGTTACGAGCAACCGTCTGGCGGCGTGCGAAATTCTTCGACGCCCCAGAATCGATCAAGATTCTAAAGGGATGATCGTATCCCCGTACACATTCGTGTACTACGAGCAATCCGCCGCTGCTCTTCGCCGGTTCGAGAGTGCGAAAACTCTCAGGGGCTAAGTTCCCGTGGTACGCGCCACCCGCGCACCCATCACGAAGACTTAGTTCTTCCCCAGTAGGGCGCCCCGCTCCTACTGGTTCCCGGCGTTCCCCTGTCCCCGGGCTCCTGGCTCCTGCCAGCGACCCTTGAGGACGGGCTTGGGGAAGGACCGTCTGCGGAGTCTTTCCGCGGGACTGTCGCGCTTAAAGTGACCCATCTTCCCGCAGCCGAAGCAGCGGATATCCCGCTGTTCGGCGGACCCGAGCTCCATGGGAACTGGTCCGTTGGGGCTTGTTCGACCGGGAGCCGACAAGGAACTCCCAGGCCACGCCGAGGCCGGCGTACACGCCTGGCGATGGTTGTACTCTTCTTGAAGAGCCACTTAAATCGCCTCTTCAAGGGTGCTTGACTGCACCCGGAACAGCTGGGTGCGTGCGGGGCTCACTCGAAGGCCGTCCATGAACACAGCCATCTTGATGTGTTCGCTGAGTGGGTTTCCCACTAGGGACGCCGTGAACTCCCGTATCTCGTGCACGTACTCGTGCAGTTCACGCCTCCCTTGTTTACACGAGAGGAAGCGCGATCGCTGGCGGTACTCAAAGTTCGCCGGGAGGAACGCGGCTAGGAGCTGTTCACACAGCTGAGCCCAGGATGCGAAACATCCAGGTGATGTTGCTTCCCGTGTGTACACCCAACTCTTAGCACGGCCGCTAAGGTTGGAGAGTGCAAAAGCAACACGAAGTTGCTCGGTCGAGATCAGAGCCGCTTCCATCGCGAGCTCTACATCTCGGACCCAGAAGTGAAGGTTCTCGCCTTCCTTCCCTTCGTACGGCTTAACCTTCAGCCGTATTGGCTTCGGGTGAGGCGGATTTGCTTCCGCCGCCGGAGCCTGCAGGTTCTCCCGCACATGCGCGATGAGGCCCTGCTCGTACGCGTCGAACGTTTTGACGCGCTCGAGCTGCGCGGCCGATGTTGACACCACCAGGCTCTGCAGGGCCTCCATCCCGAAGATGCCTGCCATCTTCCGAACCGACTCGAACTGAGAGTCGCTCATATGGGAGAAGTCGTTCCTATCCATGGCAACGAACTTCGAAGAGGTTCAGGTAGTCTACCCGCGGTGGCGTGGATTGACTACGAGTGCTACCAACTGTGACGGGGTCACACAGCACCTTGCGCTAGAGGAAGTTATCTTCCGAGAGTATACAAACTCTCAGTGAACGACAGTTCACAGGTCCCCCCTTTCTTCAAAAGAGAGCGAAGTGACCTAATTAAGGTAGAATGTAAACTGAGTATATTTATAGGTAGATAAAGCTTGGGTTTAATACAAACTATAAGCCACCTATAGAAATGCAATGTCGTTAGCCAATGGTTGGATTTGAACGACCTGTACAAATATCCCGAAGTATGACGTGTCACACTTCATGTAACCAGGGTACACTTAGGGCTACGTACCCCGTTACAGATACACCTACCTCTTGCAATATCAAATCAATGAACTGGATGGATCACATGTACTTGACAACTTCTTCTTTAAGTCCAGTGAAGACCGTGAATCATTTGGAAAAGTGACCGCTGAATGCGGTGTGGAATACTGCACTGCAACTAAATCTACGATAATCGATTATATAAATTATACATGATGATTCACAATATTTGGTTCAGCAACAACCAAAACGTGTGAAATCTCGCTGGATTCTTTCCTCGTCCACCTCATTCTGATTGGTTCTTGATGCGCAAGACATATCTATGTGTAATCAAACAACAAGTAATGCGTTTCAACAAGGAGTGTGCTACTAAAGATTTCGATGATTGGTTTGATTCCAGGTATAATCTATCACTGAACGAAGGCAAATTGATAGGGCTTGCTGCTGGTTGTAGTTTTGCTGCATACAAGCAATGGAAATATAAATATGAAATCAAGGAGTCAAGGAAAATTTCCACTTCAAAGACGTTTGAGCATTCCACACCTGATCATGATTTCGAATTGACATTCAAATCTGAGTGGAAGTTGGCAACACTAACTCAGCTGGTGGAATTAACTGGCCAAACAATTGACGACATGCGCTCAGCCATGGTGGATACATCATTTGAGATCGATGAGATTGAATATTGGGCAGAAAAGTATCTAGTGATCGAGAACAAGCCCAACTGTGACTTTGATTAAAATTTCAGTACTTTCGAGAAGATGTTGAAAACTACCAGCTTCGAGTCTCTTCATGTGCTGAAACGATTTGTACTCTACTTCATTCACGAGCTCTACGTCTTTGAAGGAACCGATATCGCCTACTACAAGCGTAAGCCAACGGAGGACGATAGTTTTGTGATCAAGGCATATGATCCAAAGAACTTCTTCAAGGTGCAAATTCAGTTCATTGAAAACAAGAAGCCACGTTCCATTAAGCTGTCTGACCTTCTAAACACGGCTCCATTCCACAAGTTTGCAAATACTGTCTGCAAATGGGAACATGATCCAAATGACATGGAGACAATTAGCTTAACAAATCCACTACTGGCGAAGGATTTGCACGAAAAAATTACCGAATCTGACTTGCACCCAGTGTTAATTGATTACCTGAAGCGTATCATTTGCTTCGATCATCCTGAGAGGTACCAGTGGTTGATGGAGTATATTGGTAGTCTTTGTCACTATCCAGACAACAAGAGAAGGTTATGATCGTGTTATATTGAATGGAGAAGAAAATTGGGAAGTCCAATTTCTTCAAGCTCCTTACTAGTCTTCTGGGAACAGCAAATACTCACATGACTCAGCATCTTAATGTCTTTGGCGAGCGTGGATCGCCCCAACTTCGACATAAAAAAATTGTGCTGGTTTGAGGAAATTGCTGGCGATAAGTGCTCGCTTCGTAATTGTCTTGAGCGAATGAAGTCTGCTATCACCGAGTCCGTACAATCTAGTCGAAAGCTCTACCATGAAGAAGAAGCACATGGCAACATCACTGAATTTATTGGTGCTTCCAACAACTTGATTGGCATCGTCGAAGACAAGATGACAATTTTCGATGTAAATCCAGTGGAACAGCACAACAAGGTCTATTATGGAAAGCTGATTGATGATATGATCAAAATGTGAATGAGATGAGCAAATTCGACACATATTTGAAGCGGTTTATCAACCCCAAGCCAAAATCCTTCTTCCGAACTCCTATCTATGATTCTATGACAGCTGCTAGCCATGAGAGCATTGCCAACTATGTCAATGAACTTAATGAATCTGGACTAAATGAAGCCGTACACAGTGAGTCGAAAGGTCTATATTGCGTGGAGAGAGATATTATGTATCAGCATTATCAAAGGTGGCGTGAGACAGCTGGTGAAGTCCCTGATAAGCGATCGATTGTGAGAAGATATTGAAGTTGGACAAGCGTATCACATTCAAGCGATACAAAGACAGTTGAGCCACTCCTGATGGATTCTTCTCTCCTATTGACTTTAACCAAGTCTAAAGCTTCCCGAAGCAGCAATATGACGATCGCGACGAGGTTGAGCCATGCCAACCCCAGTTAATTGCTTCACTCCTTTACGAATTTCGTGACTGAATCCACCAGTTTCTGGTGCGGTGATATCAGCAGCTGTATCCATTACAGAGCCTGCAATTGGCTTCCAATTACTTTTCAAAAAAACCCAAATTGATTTTCCAGCTTCTTTCACGCCATTCTATAAATCTCCTAAAACAAATAATTATTCGCGATCTCGAAATGAGCAATGGCAGGCTATCCAAAGCCTAAATGAACCTGTATTTGAGGGAACTACTTCGATTGTTCAAATCGGGGAAGGCGAATATGCAATGGGATCCTAACGAATTCATTGCTCGTACTCAACACCCCAACAAGTACGACGATGCAAATTTTCAGAAAGTGTATGGTGTTCAGAGCTCTGACATGATTGCTAGATTGATGCGTCTTTACAAAAGCAAAGATAGTATTATCGTTACTTTGAATGCACTTTACAAAATGGTGAAGAATCGATTTCGTGACGCGTTTTAATACTATAACGCAGTGAGAAAGGTACTTAGCAAGCCGAATAAGGAGGAAAAATTGGATAATGATCTTACGCCTGAAGAAGAGAAGAAATACATTAGCTACTAAGATTTGATAGCGGTTCCACGAAACGTCAAGAAGATTATCATGGATACATATGGTGAAATGTTTCTATCTAACCATGAGCTAAGCAAACTTACCAAAGCGAAACGAATTGCATATCTACGCCTTTTTTTGACTATGTCACACTATATCTCAATGTCAATTATCCTCTGCGTCTCGTATGGCCCTCAGTCTATCTGAAGAAAGTTGATGGTGGTAACATCCTCCAAGGAACGAAGCTCTACTTGAATAATTTTAAGAACGTTCGCCTCATGGGTGCGCAAATTATTGATCTCGATGGAATAACGATCAATCTTATTGCTAACTTTCTTCATTTACTTTCCGGCTCTCTCGGGCAAACACCAGCAAAGCCACTTTGGCGTGTTTACAACAATAGTCCAGGCGAATATGACAGTAATAATGGATTCAGTTCAGTTCTCTCAAAGCTCTTCGTAAAATACAATGGAAAGCCAATGAGCATGAGCATGATCCATCACATTGTCGAATCACATCTGATCCAATCACCAACATATGCGAAGCTTACTAATAGAGAAAAACATGACCTTCACGCTAAGCTACTCCATAGCACGTTTGCTGCCAATACTAGCTACAACAAGATTGCAAACAGATCCACAGCATCAGAGGTTAGCGAGGAAGCTCCCGACTTCTCATATGAGCTAGCGCCTCAACCTGCATCACCTACTAAGCCGCAAACACGCTCTAAAGCACGTAGGGAACGCACATTTCATGGAGATTTCACTCCAACAGGCAGTGATAAATCACTTAAAATTGAAATCGAGAAGTAATATGAATACACCCAATATAAAAAGCAAATCACATTTAAATGACGTCCAAACGGGGTCCACATGTTATGAATTTCAATGGATTGCACGCGCGTCTACGCAGCGGAAAAACACTAGTAAATCGGAAGACTATGCTCGTCTCTCATGCGTTCGTTGATTTATGGCACCTGATTGAGGATGAGAAGAGCTTCGACAAGCATCTCTTAAGTCTTCTCGACGGGCCTGAGCAAGACTTTATGAGATATTGCTTGAGCAAATGTCATATCAAGTTACGAGAATTTAATTCGGCGTACAATGAGCAACTGGATGGGGTAGTAAACCGCTTAAAAATGCTACAAGGAGCTACAGCTATTGGAGATGATAATCCAAGCATTAAAAAGGAAATGAAGCAACTTCTTGACAAGCTGTATGAGAAAGGAGTATTTTCAACAAATTATTATGCCCAATTCAAGCGGATGATGAAGCTCTCTTAGATTCACGCTTGAAGGTGAGTAATTTACTCGTATCAATGTATTTGGGCATCTTTGCCTTTTTTTGCTCCTTGGCGAGTTGGCTAACATTGACCTTCTCCGGTTGCTTCGTCAGAGTCTCAATGTTTGTGGAGCCATGGTCTGTCTTGGAGGGTCCAAGCGGATTGACAGTTCCGCAGGTGACACCATCACCGTCAATATCCATTGGTTGTGGCATCATCTGCCTGCGAATTCTTTTACGTCGATGCATTTTCTTCACTTGTGTATTTATAAGCAAATCAAAATGTCATTTCCAGTTTTGTTGAACGTCAACAATCAGCATCAATTCCGATATCGATTCAGTCAACCGATTGATTTCAGTCAGTTTGAATGCGCACTTGGCTCGATCTCAATTTATTACAGCTGGAAGGCTATCACTGCTCAACGCCAAAACAACTTATTCAAAATCATTTGGCCAACAGCAGCAACAACAACTACGTGCTCAATCACCTTGCCAGATGGTACATACTCAGCAAGTGATATCAACAACTACCTGCAGCATTAGAGTATTCAAAACAACTTAAATCTGGCAACAACACGACCGGTGAATACTACTACTTCATCTCGTGTGCTGAGAATCCATCCGCGTATGCGATTCAGCTCACGATGCTGCCTGTAAATAATGTCACTGGATACACAGCAGCAAGCGGCCTCCCAACAATGGTAGCTGCATCACTGCATACACTCCTCAACTTCAGATTGATAACTCTGGATTTGGAGCTAACGTTGGGCTATCCAATGGTGTATATCCTGCTGCTCAAACTACGAGCGATTACGCCATCAATAACAACGTCACGCCTCCTGTCGCTGCTGTAATTCTAGAGCTGTCTAATCTTTATAACCCAATTGCAAGCCGCAATCAAGCTCTCCACACCTTCACATGCGCTGAAGTAGGATTCGGCGGACTTATTACCACGTCACAAGGCCAAGGTATTGCATATTGTCCGATGCAAGGAACCAATAACGAGATCACGTTGAGCTTCTATGATCAAGACATGCGTCCGTTGCAGATTATCGATCCTTACGTGTGTATTCGTTTGCCAATGAGACAAAAAAATATGACTCGACGATGTGATTACATTTCGCAGATATACTCGATGACATTGCGATAGATCTTTCTTTCGATGATGTCCATTAACATAGTGCTCATCTTCTCAGATGTTACTCGCTTGTAGAGATCAATAAATTCTTTGACTGGCATATCACTTGGAAAGTCGCGGCAAATAATTGCAAGATCTCGTTGGGTCAAGTTACGGCCGAGAACCACACATTGGCTGTTGATGCGAATCGTCTGTGGGATACCAAAGTAGCATTGACTAATGTAGATCATACTCCATCCTTTTTTTCGGCCTCTGATGAAGTATTGACCGGTTTGAGCTTGAGCCTTCTTTGGTTCGAGCACCAAATCATCGCATATAACGAGTTTGCTTGTCTCAGAGTCATAATCGCTCATTGCTGGAACTACTCCATTTTCAAAAAAATCGACGTCATCGATGGTATCCTTGAGATGATCGTAGAGCGTCTCACTCGTTTTCGTGCAGATGACGATCTTTGTAAAGCATTTGCTAAGCAGAGCGATGATATAGGGGACGGTGCTGGATTTGCCACTGCCCGATGGACTCGCTACGCAGAGCCTGAAAGGTAATTCAAAATGGTCATTCTTTGGATGTTTCTGGAGCTTTTTTATCTTTCGTTTCATAGAAGTTAATCATATTTCTGTGATTGTGTATACAAGTAAATAAAATGTCTTCTCTTCCACCAACAACCAATAGTCCAGTCTTCAATAGCTCTTTCTTCCTTGGATCAAATGATTACTTGACCATCGCCACCGCTGCCAAGAAATACCAGAAACGCGATGGGACTGGAGTCTTCAGTTCATTGGCTGTAGCAGGTAATCTCGACTGTGGAGCGTTGACGATTGCAGGAGCTGCTGTTGATCTCAGTTCACTGTCAGGGGTCACAGCTGGAACAGTTACAGCATTAAAGTTATTTATGGCCGATGCGAATAAAGATATCAGCTCATTTCGTAATTTGACGGCAGTAAATCTTACTGGAACTCTACTGACGGCAGCGCAACCGAATACCACGTCGATTGGACCATTGTCATCTCTGAATGTGTCTGGAGGATTGACAGCATCTACGTTGACTGGAACGCTTAGCACAGCAACTCAACATAATATTACATTGCTTGGAATTCTCACAACTGGATTGCAAACAACGATCACCAACAACACAACTTCATTTGCAAGTTATGCGCGTTGGACAAACAGTCTTACTTTGCCAATGAACTGTGTGCTCGAAGTGTCAAACATCGCGCCTAGGTTCGGAGCAATCTCGCAACATACTTTTCGTATCTATTCAGGCAATGCAATTGCAATGTGGATGGACGTTAGCCAGAACG
>NW_003303729.1:182742-183913 GCF_000142945.1 Phytophthora infestans T30-4
AATGTTGCTTTATTTACTAACTCAACAGCTGTAAGCACGCTCACCATCCGGTATTGCAAGTGCTGGTGGCGCATGCGATATTCGATCAGGTACTGCAAGCGATCTATACCTGGATGCTAATAATACGAGAAGGCTCTCGATTAAAAGTGGAGGTAATGTCGGTATCAATACAACTTCTCCAGGTTATCAACTTGATGTGAGCGGGTCTTTTAACCCCACCAGCTTTTACATGAACAGAACACTTATCACAGCATCGGCAAAAGATTTGAATGGAGTAACGGGGTATGGAACGTATCTGAGTGGTATCACTCCGGGTTCTGTCGCAGCGAGCAAAGCTATGGTTACCAATGCAAACTCAGTGATTCAGTTCGGATCGGGCAGCGCTACCACAAACCAGATCAAACACATTGCGAGCACGAGCTTGAGAGATAGTATTCAAGTCTATCGTGTGGATGATTCCAGTCCACTGATCATTGGTACGCAAATTGATGGATCCGCCAGCACCAATAGAACATATCCCATTCTAAATCTAGTATCTGCAATTGATCTCACTGCACAAGTAGGTGGTGTTTCAGCTACAAGCGCTGACTTATTTAATATCAACTGGAATGATAAACTATCGGGTCGGTTTTACGTCTCAGACGCATAGATTCTGCTTCAATGTTGGCAATAGTCAGCCTTATAAAAGTGGATTTCCTCATTCATATACTCTTGCAACTTCAGCGGATGCCTTTTGTATAACTCCTGCTGGTTCATTCCCTACACCAGCGGCTGGATGTCTCTACCTTGTTTCCGACACTGTTAATAAGATGATATTCGATTTGAATACGCCATACACCAGTTCATTTGGAACAGCGCCAGTTTTACTGAATTCTGGCAATATCTACATAAAGGCATCTAACGCATTAAACGATGGATCTGCAAACTTCGATATGCTCATTTTCATGGAATTATCAAATGCAACGCCCATTGGTTTTTCGATTGCAGCTGAGCAATGCAACAAATGCGACTTCAACCAACTCTGCATATTATGAATACACAACAGTAAATGATCTCATGATGATGACTGGGAATACAAGACGACTAACAATAAGTTCTACCGGGAGAGTAGGCATAAGAACTGGTTCACCTTCTACAACGCTGCATGTTCAGGGACAGTATCGAGCACATT
>NW_003303729.1:184963-186193 GCF_000142945.1 Phytophthora infestans T30-4
AATTCGGGTCTCGGGCTTCTTACGACAAGTCGTGAAGTCCTTAAAGGGGATGCGGTGTGACGCTAGAAGCACACACCGAGCAGAGCTCCGAGTTGTCAGCGTACAGCTGTTCTTTCTGAACAAGGACACGTTCGTAGATGCCCCTAGAAGTGTGGCCGCCCACAAGGCCACGAGGAGCGACGAGAAGCTTGAAGAAGAGGTCAGCCCCAGAGCTCTCCTCGGGAGGCCAATACCCTCTTGAGTTGATGGCAGCTCCCTGGCTGACGGGTGCCGCCACCGAGCCCCCACGCACACGCTGGTCATCTTGGAAATCTTCCTGCTGCAGGTCGAGGTCATTCGTGACCTCCCGGGGCTCAGAGATAGCACCCTCCTCCTCATCTTCTTCCTCCTTCTCCTCCTCTTCATCCGAGGAGTCAAAGATGCTCCGATGAGAGTGTCGAGACTCCTTCTCCTCGCGGAGTGGAGACTTAGAGGCTGTACGCTTCTTTGAGGGCTTGGCGCCTTCGGCCTTAAGAGGTCTTAGCACGCGCAAGACCCTCGGCAAGCGAGAGACGTTTGCGAGGAATCTCTTTTTCATCGCCACCAGCTTTGGGAGTGCCCTTAGCCTTGGCGGCCGGACTCTCAGAGCGGACAGACGTGATCACCTTGATCACTTGCGAGCGACTGCACGCTGTCGTTCTTGTGCTCACTGGGCACTGGGCTGTGCCCTCCCACAGAGCCCGCAGGAGCGTCGTGCGTGCTCTCGGACTCGACTTCGCCCTCACCGCCACAGTCGAACTCACGTTCTACGAACCGAGGGTTCGGACGGTTGTCTGGAGAGGCCGAGGGCGACGGTCTGCGGCGCTTGCTTGCTCGCTTGCCCACAGCCGCGTCACCCGAGGAACCGATCGCCTCGGAGGCCACCTGAGTAGCCTTCTTCAGTGCGGAGCCTTTGCCGTGAGGCTTAGTGCTCTTGGCTTGCGCCTTTCCGGCAGCAGCCTTGGAGCGTGTCTTCGCACCGCTCTGTGCAGTGCCACGAGGCATGATAAACGGTCGAAGTGGAGACCTAAAAGAAGAGCGCACAGATTGCTGCTCGAGGCGCTAACTGTGAAGTGAGCCTCCGCCGCGCTCGCGCGGCCAAGTCGATGGTTTTCAACTTTTAGAATGATAGTTTGTGACGAACACCTCTTCAATATAGAAGTGGTCGGTAAACCGAACCTAAGTGTGTGTGTGTTGGGGGGGGGGGGTAGG
>NW_003303729.1:186293-198188 GCF_000142945.1 Phytophthora infestans T30-4
GGTTTTTCTGGGAAGATGGTACTTACACATTGGTTTCTTTCTACATATTTATGTTTAATCGCTCAAGAATGAAACTCATTATTTAGTTTTCTATATATTGAGGAAATATATGTGTTCAGCAAATAAAAAAAATATTTTGGGAGTGAGTGTGATCGGCTAAAAATGAGCCATGTGTCGCGTGATGTGTGCCGCTTCTGGAGTCGAGAAACTTTCCGCACGAAGATGGCAGGAGTTCGAGTTTGGAGTGCGCGACATACGGGGAGAGGAACGTGTTTTCCGGGGAGAATAAGGGAGCAATTGGGAAAATGAAGCGCCCCGCCAGACAGACGTCCTTTGTGAACGAGAAGAAAGACGTCACTTGATCCAATCACTTGGTGATAAAACTCGTGAATCCCCCAACTTGGGCTGATCGTATTTATCGACAGATTTCATGTGCTGAATGCAATGCTCACCATAAATTTCTTCAATAGACTTGGTCATCGTTGGTTCAGCAACTGCAGGTTCAGCAGTCACTGGTTCAGCAACTACAGGTTCAGCAACTGCTGGCTGATACTTTGCGTGGTGTCGGCACCAATCGCCTTTTGAGCCGCACTGTTGGCTCGCCTTCGGGTGGTTTTCTGAGAAGATGTACTTACACATTGTTCTTTCTACATATTTATGTTTTATCGCTCAAGATGAACTCATTATTTAGTTTCTATATATTGAAGAATATATTTGTCAGAAATACAAAAAATATTTTGGAGTGATGTGATCGGCTAAAAATGAGCCATGTGTCGCGTGAATGTGTGCCGCTTCTGAGTCGAGAACTTTCCGCACGAAGATGGCAGAGGTCGAGTTGGAGTGCGCGGTATACGGCGAAGGGACTGTGTTTCCCGTGAAGATAGCGAGCAATGCGAAAGTGAGCGCGCTGCAGAAGGCCGTTGTGAGCGAGAAGAAAGACGTCACTTGATCCAATCACTTGATGATAAAACTCGTGAATCCCCCAACTTGGGCTGATCGTATTTATCGACAGATTTCATGTGCTGAATGCAATGCTCACCATAAATTTCTTCAATAGACTTGGTCATCGTTGGTTCAGCAACTGCAGGTTCAGCAATCACTGGTTCAGCAACTACAGGTTCAGCAACTGCTGGCTGATACTTTGCGTGGTGTCGGCACCAATCGCCTTTTGAGCCGCACTGTTGGCTCGCCTCTGGGTGGTTTTCTGGGAAGATGTACTTACACATTGTTCTTTCTACATATTTATGTTTTATCGCTCAAGATGAACTCATTATTTAGTTTCTATATATTGAGGAATATATTTGTCAGAAATAAAAAAAATATTTTGGAGTGATGTGATCGGCTAAAAATGAGCCATGTGTCGCGTGAATGTGTGCCGCTTCTGAGTCGAGAACTTTCCGCACGAAGATGGCAGAGGTCGAGTTGGAGTGCGCGGCATACGGCGAAGGGACTGTGTTTCCCGTGAAGATAGCGAGCAATGCGAAAGTGAGCGCGCTGCAGAAGGCCATTGTGAACGAGAAGAAAGACGTCACTTGATCCAATCACTTGGTGATAAAACTCGTGAATCCCCCAACTTGGGCTGATCGTATTTATCGACAGATTTCATGTGCTGAATGCAATGCTCACCATAAATTTCTTCAATAGACTTGGTCATCGTTGGTTCAGCAACTGCAGGTTCAGCAGTCACTGGTTCAGCAACTACAGGTTCAGCAACTGCTGGCTGATACTTTGCGTGGTGTCGGCACCAATCGCCTTTTGAGCCGCACTGTTGGCTCGCCTTTGGGTGGTTTTCTGGGAAGATGTACTTACACATTGTTCTTTCTACATATTTATGTTTTATCGCTCAAGATGAACTCATTATTTAGTTTCTATATATTGAGGAATATATTTGTCAGAAATACAAAAAATATTTTGGAGTGATGTGATCGGCTAAAAATGAGCCATGTGTCGCGTGAATGTGTGCCGCTTCTGAGTCGAGAACTTTCCGCACGAAGATGGCAGAGGTCGAGTTGGAGTGCGCGGTATACGGCGAAGGGACTGTGTTTCCCGTGAAGATAGCGAGCAATGCGAAAGTGAGCGCGCTGCAGAAGGCCGTTGTGAGCGAGAAGAAAGACGTCACTTGATCCAATCACTTGATGATAAAACTCGTGAATCCCCCAACTTGGGCTGATCGTATTTATCGACAGATTTCATGTGCTGAATGCAATGCTCACCATAAATTTCTTCAATAGACTTGGTCATCGTTGGTTCAGCAACTGCAGGTTCAGCAGTCACTGGTTCAGCAACTACAGGTTCAGCAACTGCTGGCTGATACTTTGCGTGGTGTCGGCACCAATCGCCTTTTGAGCCGCACTGTTGGCTCGCCTTTGGGTGGTTTTCTGGGAAGATGTACTTACACATTGTTCTTTCTACATATTTATGTTTTATCGCTCAAGATGAACTCATTATTTAGTTTCTATATATTGAGGAATATATTTGTCAGAAATAAAAAAAATATTTTGGAGTGATGTGATCGGCTAAAAATGAGCCATGTGTCGCGTGAATGTGTGCCGCTTCTGAGTCGAGAACTTTCCGCACGAAGATGGCAGAGGTCGAGTTGGAGTGCGCGGTATACGGCGAAGGGACTGTGTTTCCCGTGAAGATAGCGAGCAATGCGAAAGTGAGCGCGCTGCAGAAGGCCGTTGTGAGCGAGAAGAAAGACGTCACTTGATCCAATCACTTGATGATAAAACTCGTGAATCCCCCAACTTGGGCTGATCGTATTTATCGACAGATTTCATGTGCTGAATGCAATGCTCACCATAAATTTCTTCAATAGACTTGGTCATCGTTGGTTCAGCAACTGCAGGTTCAGCAATCACTGGTTCAGCAACTACAGGTTCAGCAACTGCTGGCTGATACTTTGCGTGGTGTCGGCACCAATCGCCTTTTGAGCCGCACTGTTGGCTCGCCTCTGGGTGGTTTTCTGGGAAGATGTACTTACACATTGTTCTTTCTACATATTTATGTTTTATCGCTCAAGATGAACTCATTATTTAGTTTCTATATATTGAGGAATATATTTGTCAGAAATACAAAAAATATTTTGGAGTGATGTGATCGGCTAAAAATGAGCCATGTGTCGCGTGAATGTGTGTCGCTTCTGAGTCGAGAACTTTCCGCACGAAGATGGCAGAGGTCGAGTTGGAGTGCGCGGTATACGGCGAAGGGACTGTGTTTCCCGTGAAGATAGCGAGCAATGCGAAAGTGAGCGCGCTGCAGAAGGCCATTGTGAACGAGAAGAAAGACGTCAATGATCGCTTCAAAGTTGATCCAGCCAGGTTGACGCTCTACTTGGCGCGGAAGAAGGGGGAAGCCACGTGGATGAACCACGACCACACGGTGAAAGGCTTCTTGCGAGGTGGCATCAGCACTGGTTATAACAAGATGCGTCCGTCGTGGAAGCTCAACAAAACGGAGTTGTTTGGGCCGAGTTTCACGCCGGGAGATGAAGAGGTTGCTGGTGGAACTGCCACAATTGTCGGAAGCTGAGCTGCCTCGAGATCGTCAACTTGCTGTGGGCGACGTTCATATCCCGATCACGCAAAGTATGTCGTTGAATCCGCCAGCACTGGTCGCATTTAGGAAAGCATTTCTGAACGACAGTACCGACGTGAAAGCTGACGCATTGGTCGAGTTACCCCGAGACACGTATCTTCTTGGTGATTTCGACACTCGGCTCTCGTATCTACATTCGTCATTGCTACCCTACGCTATGGGAGCTTTGTCACGAGAGGTCCATGATGAAAAGAAGAACACACCGCATCTCGTGATCCTCGGCAACCCGGGAATCGGCAAGACGTTTTTCGGCTTTGTGATCGTGCTTCATCTTGTCCATACTGATGCAACGGTGGTATATGAGAGTGGAGGCCTCAAGAAGCGCTTTTTATTTGCTCACAACGTGGTGGCTCAAGGATCTCAGGAAGATTTTGTGCACATTCTCGACCAGCCGACTACATACTACATCGTGGATGCCGTCAAGCCTGCGTATTACCCAGCGAAGACGATTCTTTTGACGTCGCCGCGCCGCTCCATCTGGTACGAGTTCAACAAGACCAATTGCCAGTCCTGCTACATGCCAGTGTGGTCTTTGAAGGAGATTCTACAATGTCGTAAGCTGATGTACTCGGATACACCTATGGACGTCGTGCAGAAGTGCTTTCGTCGATGGGGTGGTATTGCTCGCTATGTCTTGCGATTTTCACAAGTTCGTAACCAGCAGTTGTTGCTTGAAAAAGCAATGGACATTGTTGATCTCGACTGGTTGGTGAAAGCCTGTGGTCAACTTGATGCGAACGACGCTCAAGTGTCGCATCGATTGCTGCACTATCGCGTCAGCAAAGCTTTTGACAGCGAGTACTTCGTTTTTGCATCGCAATATGTTCAGCAAGCGGTGTACAATCGGCTGTACAAGAGGGATAAGCGGAAGCTGCTAGAGTTCATTGCTGCCTCGGATGGAGTTGGTGCTCTTGCTGTGCTTCGTGGCCACTTGTTCGAAGGGCATGTGCATTCGGTACTGCCGCGAGGTGGAACGTTTCAAGTTCGACGTTTGGTCGAAAACAACGAGGCGTACGATGATGATGATGATGACCCTATGGGAGATGAATGGGACGGCGATGACGAGGATGGTGATGATGGCATGAATGCAGATGATGCCGTTGCGATGGACGAATCCAATGCTGTGGCGTTGGTCGACGGTGGCGCCGCACCTGTTATTTCTTTTGAGAGATTCGAGAAAGTTGTCGTTTTCAATGATGACAGTGAAATTGAAGCTGCTACTAACACGAGTTACCTACAGCCAGCGGCGAAGAATTACCAGTCGGTCGATGCGATCATCAAGCCGGATATTTTGTTGCAGGTGACAGGTGCACACAAACACCCCTGCAAGCAAAAAGGTCTCCACGATGTGTTGAAGCTTCTGGGAAATCCTGCAGCACCGCGGCTGTTCTTCGTGCTTCCGCCTGACAGATTCACCGATTTCAAATATCAAAAGTATCTGGACTCAAAACGCAAGAGGATGATGGCGCCAAGCTATGAGAACGTGTGCAAGATACAGCAGTTTGCGATGGAAGTCAAACTTGAATCGGAGTAGGTGTGCAGTTTCAAAACCGCGTTCCGAACCGGTTCCAAAATGATGCCGTACTTCTTTGGTCCAGAAAAGAATTAACAACGAGGTTTTTCTTTAAAAAGCCTCGCATGTTTGATTGGTCAATGTCCACTCTGAGATGGGTTCGATTGGTTAAAATGAGCTCATATGAGGATTTGTATGCACGCGGGTTGAGAGTAATTGACACAAAAATGGATTGAATTGCTTTTAGTGATATACCACTAGATTAAGCTTTATTTGCATTTTTTCTAGTATATTTTAAAGTTTAATTCTGAGGTGTGTTGAGTTGTTTTCCTTTTGGATTATTTTTGACGTCAAAGCAATAAAAACTCTACCCTCCATAAAGTGATAGTTCAAATGGTCAAATATTGGCAAAATGGGCGGGAAATTTGATCATTAAAAAATCGTGCTGATGCTACGTAAGTGGGTAGAGCTTTCAAACTAACTCAAACACGCTTCCGTTGGAGCTGTACGACCAAAGTTATCGCCGATTTAAAGAACGGTTAATTCTTTTTCGGACCAGACAAGTACTTGCTAGAGCTGCTGTGGTGCTTCAATTATATAGTGAATTGCAGTTATATGTGTTAATTGTGGGAACCCTGGTTCCAAAATTTTCGGAACCATATTTTAATAAGTAGAAGGGCTGTGGTTACATTGACATTTTCCGTTGGTGCTCGGGCTCCGAGTTCTTATACTTTTATATATAAACATATAAAATTTATAGAGAGAGGGGGTAAGGGGTAGTATAGAAAGAACATATAGAGAGACAGTCCTGCGTTTTTTTTGTGGAACTTGGGAACTCGGTCGGTGTATGAAATCTACCATGATCATAATAGTTAATGTTACGTCGGTTCGGTGACATGGAACCGGTTCAGGTCATGTTTAGGAACTTTACGCACTTCTCAATATTAATAGCTACAATCACTCTGGTAATCCCTCGTTTAAAGTGCCGATCGGGGACAATGTACGAGAATTCACATTAGAATTGCGCGAACTCGCGCGTTCTTTCTCCGGGCGTACGCTAGTGGACGGACTGCATTGATTATGTTACATCGTCCGCTCAACCTGTCCATAAAATGGCATCTAGAGTACCCCTAGCCGCCCTTAGATACAGCGATGATGTACCATGTAGTACAGTATTAATACGCCACTTCACGCAAGAATCGAAGCTCTGAAGACACTCAAGGACCATTATCGGAAGTGGACGGAGGCTGTCGCCGCCTCGTCCCCGTCCTGTCCCTCACCACGTCCCTCTGATATCCGAATTATCGGAAGTCGTCACTTACAATAACAGCCGTTATCCCAGCGAACGCTCCATCAATCACAATGCATAAAAGAAAAGAGTGGTGCAGCACCAATAGGGAAGAATAGAATAACAAAGGCAGCCAGCAGCAAGAGCCTTTTGCCCCGAGGCCATGAAGCAAGATAGGGTCGCAAGCTGCGGCCCGCATCACAAGAGAGGCGACGCCCGGACTGTTTTGCCGTATGAGGGAGGCGATGCTTGGATAGTGTACGCTGTGCTGTCGTGTGAGGGAGGTGCTGACCCGTAGATGGTATTGAAAGGAGGATTCTGGGTTTGAGTGAGCGTTGTGCTCAACATGGTGGTGCGTGTATGGGACATGCGCAGAATGACGCGTGAATGCTAGGTGGAGTGCAGTGTTTTGATATGCTAAGCTATTGTCCGAGTGTGGTGATACCTGTACAAGGATAAGAATAAGCGCTAGAGCGTGTGAAGAAGCTACATGAGGAAGAAAATCCGGAGGGAACGACACGGTAAGCCTACGGCAAGATTAAAACGAGGGAAACAAAGATGAATGGGCAGATGACTCGCTAGTGAAAAGGTAATGCATGCGTAAAAACCTAGTGAAGAAATATCTAATACGAAACACTTACTTGTGACTGCGGTGTATTTAGTCTTATGTAGTTTACAGTCTCCAATTGAAGCTCTCACTCAGTGCGTTGAGGGTATGTTTAACTGTTTGCGCTGAGCCTCCAGAATGCAGACTGCTTCATCTTCATTAACTTTCTATTCCTGTGCGATCAGATTAACTCGATCAATAATTCTTTTGCGCCTGAAGTAGAATCGCTTTTCGGCTGGATTATTTCGCCAATTGGATCCGTGTAGCTTCTCCAATTCGCGTACAGCAGGACCACCATTAATTCCCGTCGTCCACTCCTGCCATACTTGATGAACCGTTTTGAGAGATCTCGTGAGCTTGTACGTCGTGGGTAGCTGCGAAGTCTGAGCTGGAGCCGAGGTTGCAGCAGTTGGTGTGTTCAAGTCGAAGGTCAAACGTACGGTGGCGGCACCAGAGGTAAACTGTGAAATCGTATTCTTAATGTGATTACCGACTTCGCTGAGTTTGTTATAAATGTGTGTCAGTGTTTGTTCTTGCTGCTGTCTTAGATGCTGCATTAAATCTGGCAAATGATCCGCTTGCGGTTATTTCTCCGTGAGCATTTTGGGTTTCAGCTCAGCTGCGAATGTGTTAAACTCGCTGCAGCTAAATGGAGGGTCAGCCCATAGTTTATGCGTCGGGTGAAGGTCACGCAGCAGAACCGCATCCTGTAGGACAGCTATACGAAGGTACAGTAGTAACTCCAAGAAGCCCCCGGTTGCTACGTTGGGTGCCGACTGTTGTTTGTATGACGCATATAGTCATCGACAAAGAAAAATACGCCACGCTGAAGCTGCTCAGGAGGAAGAAGAGCTGCCCGCTCTAAGAAAAACGACCGTTTGTCAGGGGGGAAATCCTGCTAGAGACCGCATCGCTTCTCGTGGCAAAGCGCTCAGGTAACAGCCCTCCATTGCGGATGCATTCCACCTTCCTAACCGACGAATTTGTGAATCTGTAGCACCTGCTAATTCGGCCATCCTTGCTCCTGAACCCCGTGCCGCATGTGTCTTAGCCTTCGTATGCATGCCTAATGCTGTGAACGCCTTTATAGTGGCGTCGTAATGCGATCGGTATGTTATTGATTTTGTTGGATTCTTGTTTGACTTTAGAAGTTTGTTGTCGTACCAGTCTTCAGGGGCCAGAAAGTTAGGTAGCACTTCCATTTGCACACACCAGCGATAAAAGAGATACAGAGTGAGTGCCCCAACTGGGCAAACTTCAACATTGATGTGCCTAATACACGAACCAAACTCACGACGGCCGAACTGATTTATTTCCCCCTGCTCCATTATCATGACTAGTGCCCGGCAATCTGTAAATCCTTCGTGTTCCAGAATCACACTAAAAAGGTCAGGTAACTCCAAATTACGGGCAGACTCGCCTCTTAAGAGACATGCGTGGCACAGGAAATGACTCATCCGATTCCGTAGATCAGCACCTGTGTTCAGGCCCATGTAATAACGAGAAATCGCAACCAGATCGGCTGTGGTGCAGTACTTATCCAGGAGAGATCCGACGCCTCGGTCAGCATATTCGCGTTTTTTTCGCGTTTTTCTTGCTTCAGCGTTGAAAGTAGTGCTTTAATCCAGCTGTTGCGTGGATGAGGGAGTGAATTCACACCTCTAGTCTGCTGATCGCTGTACAAATCTGACATAGCGCTCACGTACATATCTACAGTAGCAACTCCAATCTTTCGCTGTGAATTTTTGACACGAACTTCGCGATATACCACTTCTTCACGTAGAAATAGATGTAGCTTCGATGCCGTAACTTGGTAGCGTGTAGTTTCATGAAATTTCTTGCGGTCACACACCATGCCTTGAACTCGCGCTGTTTTGGCTCGTACGCTCGAACTGTATTTGCAGGGCGGGATTCACGACACCGGTCCAGCGTTGCGGGGGCGCTCTCTTCGAGCTCCACCTGGAGAGATGGCACCTCTACAGCTTGATCCAGAAATGGAACTATTGCCTCTGTAACAGAAATACATCTACCTTCAAAACTGTAGTAGATACTTTCAATGGCATTTGGAAGGTTTTCACTATTCACGCTGAAACGTTCTCACTGCGGGACGCCGTCCTCCATACTTCGAGCATGTGAGGAAGAGGACACCTAGCCCAAAGAAGATAATCATTCCTTACCATACTGTACATCATCGCTGTCTTTAAGGGCGGCTAGGGGTACTCTAGATGCCATTTTATGCACAGGTTGAGCGGACGATGTAACATAATCAATGCAGTCCGTCCACTAGCGTACGCCCGGAGAAAGAACGCGCGAGTTAGCGTAATCCTAATGTGAATTCTCGTACATTGTCCCCGATCGGCACTTTAAACGAGAGATTACCAGAGTGATTGTAGCTATTAAAATTCTGTAGTGCGTAAAGCTCCGAAACATGACCTGAACCGTTCCATGTCACCGAACCGACGTAACATTAACTATTATGATCATGGTAGATTTCATACACCGACCGAGTTCCCAAGTTCCACAAAAAAAACGCAGGACTGTCTCTCTATATGTTCTTTCTATACTACCCCTTACCCCCCTCTCTATAAATTTTATCTGTTTATATATAAAAGTATAAGAACTCGGAGCCCGAGCACCAACGGAAAATGTCAATGTAACCACAGTCCTAATAGTTATTAAATTTTGGTTCCGAAAATTTTGGAACCCGGTTTCCTACAATTAACACATATAACTGCAATTCACTATATAATTGAAGCACCACAGCAGCTCTAGTAAGTACGGCATCATTTTGGAACCGGTTCGGAGCGCGGTTTTGGAACCTCGGAACTCAACAAAAACCTCCACTGAGGTTATTTTGAAATTGTTCTCAGTCAAGCAGAAGCATGAAGGAAGCGCGCCAGGTAAGCGACGATCGCGTAGATAGCGACGCCCGACTAAATAAATGTTAATTCTGATAAATATATCGATCAATATATAGAAACTATAAAATTGGAAATCCAGTTTGAGAAATAAAATGATTGGCCGAGTCTACAGAATCATCCATATTTAGAGTGACCTATGCTATATTGGCTCTACTATCAACAAATTGTCATGGCGTTGGCAAGGACACAAAAATTACCTTTAACGCTGGGTCGATGGCAAGCATACACAGATGTCAATCTTTCCATACTTCAAAACTCACGGCATCGAAAATTCAAGATCACTCTCGTAAAGGAGTATGAGGTTGTAGACAAACAGCATCTTTAAGCATATGAACAACTTTGGATGGCAAAATTAAAAACAGCAGTAAATAAAAACAATGCGTTTGCGATAGATTAGCTGCGAAAAAAAGAGTATCGAAGAGATATTAAAGAGAAATTGAAGGCCTACAATAAGGAATAGTATAGGGCAAATAAGCAACGATGGGATGCAATTTCTAAAGCCCGACTCGCAGCTCGATCCAATTGTGAATGTGGTGGCAAATGTTCTGCTGCAAATCATCATGTTTACGTTCGATCGAAGAAGCACAAGCAGTGGCTAGAGACAGAGTGCTTATACTATGATATTTTGTTTACTTTCTCAGGTATATATAAACAGTCATGAATCACTCGCGTCAATCTTATCATAAAGATACCAGAAGTAATCGTCAGAAACGACGTGATGCCAATTACCAGCAAATGATACGAAATTTTGTTAATGCACGATGCGTGAAGGAGGAGCAACAACAACGAATTGAGGATCCAATTGCATATATTTTCAATGCTTAAGATAGATTTTTTGTGACCCTGGCAATTTGTTTTAGAGATATAGATAATAACAATGTGTTGATAACCATGGAGGCCGATACGCGCTAAGCGTCACTCATAGAAGCGATACATGAACAACATGAAGATAATTACATCGTTTCTACATTATCTTTAATATATTTCCAGATAAATATACCTAGAAAATGGGCATTCAATACGTTGATACAGCTGATGAGGAGCCGGTCGTTATTGATGATAATGATTACAAAGTTTACACTCCAACAATCGCACCAATCAACGTGAAGCCATTTACATTCGACACTGATAAGTTGAAGTCTGATGCTAACATTCGAGAGAAGACCTTGAGTTTGGTGATGGCGAATATGAACCCAGTCTTCGAAGTGAGGTATTATTTTTACAAGACCTGCAGGCGCTCCAATTCACTTTTGAGGATTTCCAATCTATCAATCTTATCGGTGCTATCGCTCATAGCTGTAATCGCTCTGTCGCGATACACGATATAAGCTCCGCGTTTCCAAGCGCAAGGGCAAAACATATGATGCGTTGCTCAGCGATGGCAGAGTCGTGTCGTTTGGAGCAATCAAGTCCAATGGTGAGTCCTATCAGCAATATCAAGATCGCACAAATTTAAAAGCATACCGTGACTATGATCACAAAGATACAAAGCGAAGAGAGCGATACTATAAGCGACATGGTCCGATTGACGATCAACATCCTTACACTCCCGATTGGTTTTCGAAAAACTATTTATGGTAGCGATCATGCAGCAATATCTGTATATACAGACTAAATATTCTAGAATATACAATCTAGCCATACAAGACTATATTGACAATTATAGATATGAAGTATACAGCCGCTTGATCGCTTGATCGCTGGATTTAAGGGTTTTGACTTTGTCGGAGAGCCCACGCGCATTGAAAAGATGATTGAATCTCAACAAGAGCGAGTTCAAAAATCTCAAAATCAACTCAATCTCATCAATCGCGAGTTTCTGCCTGGTGATATTGAGAGCCTAACTCTTGCATACTTTATATTACAGATGTCATTATCCGAGCTGCTTGAATAGTTTGTAGAACTCGTCTTCTTCTCCATGCTGCAAATAGTAGAACCATAAGATACAGAAGCCATCACAGTGCCCGAA
>NW_003303729.1:198288-200993 GCF_000142945.1 Phytophthora infestans T30-4
CAGACTGGGGTCTTCAGGTCCGCCCGAACGATCGTTTACTATCCTATGTAGACGTATTGTTGTGGGAACATCCTAACTACATCTGTAGCTAGAGTTCACGTGGGATTTCCAACACCACAACTGGTGCCGCGACCCGGGAACAGATTGTGACCATTGTGAACTGTTTGTATGGCCTTCCAGTTTACGAGCTACCAAGAGAAGAAGAACAAGAAAAAGACAAGAAATATGGCGAAAGGACAACCGACGGTACCAGTTACGCCTGCCAAGTCTGGCGGGGCTCGCAACGAGAGTTCAAGCCCGGCTGCGCGCTTTGCAGCCGCCACCGAGCTTTCAGTGAGCTTCGACGACGAAGCGGACATCGGTCCTGACGCCCACGATTATGAAGATTACGAAGACAAGACGCCGGCTCCAGAGCCAGGCGCAGCGACGCCGGAGACGGCCACGCTATCATCGGGGCTGAGCGGGGCGACCAGGTCCCTTTCGAGGAACCTCGCCGACGAGCTCGATGATGTTGCGGGACCAGAACCAGCCTACGATGATTATGACGATGGGACCGAGGGTTCTAAACCTTCGGTGGCAAGTGCAAAGCATTCAGCACTGCTGAAGGCACCTCGCCCACCTATCAACGGTGATACACCAGCCGCCAAGCGCGTTTTCGACCGCGTACAAGCGCTGATGCAGAATGATGAGTGGATGCAGCTGTTCAAGCTCATCCCCAAGAAAAAAGCCGACTGGCCTGCGCTTGCGCAGGAACTTCAATACCCAGTCAACTCGGTTTCGACTAGTCAAGTTGCCGAGGATTCAGTTTCGCTACTGTTGTCGCTGGGGTTCGAGAACGAGACGTACCCATCAACGATGTCGCTCCAGGATTGGAGTCCACATGAAGCCGGAGCTGCTCTCCAGAAATGGAAGAAGAAGCTTCGGAAGGCGTTTGGCGCCGTTAGCATCAATGCCGGAAAGCAGCCTGTGAGTCGACCGATGATTCAAGATGAAGATCCGTCTAAGATTCCACTGCCGCCGACGCCCCAACGACTCGTTCGTACTCCTCCGACCAAGCGTGGAGCTGAGCGTGGTGCCTTTGGCACTACCGAAGCTTCACCGTACTTTCAAGACTCGCACATGGTTACGCCACGTTCGGAGAGCCGTATGCAACGTATTTACGCAAGTAACGAGGGTTCGTTCGGTCGCCGAGGCGGTGCGCGAGCTCCCAAAGGTGGTGCCGGACGTCGTCAAGTCGACAGCGATGGTTCGTCCAGTGACGATGACATTTTGGTGCGTACATTCGACGAGGAAGATCCTCAACTCGAGTTGATGCGTCAGATGAATGAGCTAGCGACGCTGAACGACGTAGACCCGACACCGAGGATTAAAATGGCTTCGCACCGACCGCTGGATCGCATCACGCCGTTCTCAGGCTCTCGCAACAAGAGCGAGAACTATATGCAGTGGCTCCGTGGGTTCGTCTATGAAATGACTGGAACCCACACAGATGCCGATAAATGGTGCATTCCATTTGAGCTAAGTCTCCGGGACGGAGCCATTCATTGGTTCCGTCAACTTCCGAAGAAGACGAAGCGCAAGTGGAAGCTGCTGAGCGACGCGTTCATCCGCTACTACTGCTCGCAGTTCACGCAGACGGCACTGTCGCGTTACTACTCCGCCAAGCGGGAACGTAATGAACATCTGTGCGACTACATAAACAGGCTGAATGGCTATGCTCGGACCGCCCGTCTACACTTCGAGAAGAGTGGTCGCGACGCGAAAGAACACGTACAGCAGTTCCTGGCAACATGCGATGATGACAAGCTGGCGGAGAGTCTCTACCACGCTCGAGTCGCCGACATGTACGAGCTCGAAGAGATCATCGAAAATGTTCTCAAGGGCAAGGAGAGGATGGCCAAGCGTGACAGTGAGTACCGATACTCCAAGAGTCGTGATACGCGACGCGACGATGGATTCGCCCGCAACAACCGGCGTGATGACCGTCGCCGCGATGACAACCGAAACAAACCAAGAGTGACGCTCATTGAAGCCACAGTGGACGACCTACTAGCTGAATTAGAAGGTCGTGAAGCTGCTCAGGGAGGCACCGAGTATTCAAACGAAGATCCGAACGCTTACGACGATGTCCAAGATGAGTACAACGACTTTCAGCCTGATAATACGGACGGTGATTTCTCATTGTACGAAAACGACCGATACCTCGCCGCTGCTAACCAAAATGAGCGCCGCGCCGCTGCTGAAGGCGCCTACGCACGTTCAGACAACCGTCAACCGCGTGGAAACACGCCCTGATCGCGAGAATGGCTTCAATCAAGATCGCCGAAGTGGTGACCGTGGGTTCAATCAGGATCAACGCGGTCGACGTGACTTCAACCGCGACAATCGACGCCCACAGTACGGACCATGCGCGGGTGTGCGGTGGCATGAGTCACTCCGCCCACTACTGTAACAGGCCATGCAAGTTCCTGCAAGCAGCTCCACCGATGCTGGGACAATGCGAACTTTTTCCGCAACTTCCAAGACCTCTGCCAAATTTCGTGCGCACTAAAACGCACGAAGGGGGGGAACTCCTCGTCAGAACTCAGGGGCCGTCGGTTCTAAGAACGGGCTTTTAAAACTAGGGAGGCCCCGCCGCTAACAAACTCTGGTCTGGGTCCCTATCCGGGCTGCCACAGGTAACCGAGGCCTTCAATGGAAAGCGA
>NW_003303729.1:201093-203575 GCF_000142945.1 Phytophthora infestans T30-4
ATTAATCCTCTGCCCTCTCCACATCCATCTATGTATATCTCAGCATCGTTGCCTCTATAGGAGTTCCACTCATCTTACCCAGGAGCGTGCAATGGGTGTCCGGAGTGGTATCGTTGGGTTTTCCATGGGGCAAGTGTAGAAATGCTCTGATACTCTCCGGTATCAAGATGTGAGCGCGCCCGGAAAAACGAAAAAAAGGAGGGAGTAGAATCCTCGGTGGAGGTGTTGGAGAGAGAGTGGAGTGTGCTGATGCTGATGAGGGCACCAGCGAGGATTCGCTCGGCTTGGTTTCGAGTGCAGCGCGAGACGAGCCCAAGGGTCACTCCAAGATGATGAAGTTGAACCCTGGCGAGAGACAGGGGTGGTGGTCGGCCAAGAAATTCGACCGACGGATCAGAATGAGAGCTCTGGTGCAAGGCGCTGTGAACGACCAGCGAACGAGGATCCTCCTCGACACAGGAGCGAACGTTAGTGTGATCACTGACGCCTTTGCCAAGAAGCTGCGACTCCGAGATGTACCTGATCACGGACGCCGCATTGACATTCAAGGAATCAACGAAGGCAAGGTGTCTACGACGCGACGAGCGTGCGTCAAGATTACGCTCGGATGGGAGATGGTGTACGAGTTTGAGATGTGGGTAATGGCGCATAGTGCAGGCGTCGACGTGGTACTCGGGACCGACTTTATGATCCCAGCCGGGATCCGGTTGGACCTGTTCCACGGCGCGGCGCAATTACCGCACGAAGTCCAAATCCCGCTGATAAAGACCAAGAACATGATCGACAGCGAAGAATACGGCTCCCATGTTAACGCCGGGCCACCCGAGCGGTTGGACATTCAAGCGCACGAGTGGCGAGAATATCGATTAGCGAAGCGTCAAGTCGGGCTGGACGAACACGTACTGTGGGTTCGTCGAACGAACAAGTTAATTCCGTCATTGACGAGGCTTCGACGTGGACGGCCTCAGAGCATTCGATTGACCAACGTGTCTGATCGAACTGTATACCTACCAGCACACGACTCGATCGCGATGTGGATTCCAGATGGGGATTTGCCACGAGGTGACGGCTATGTGCGTCTGGAGTCCAAGAAGTACCAAGACTGGCAAGTGTTGGCCTACGAAGGTTGTAGAGACCGCGAGCTCTTTCAGCGTGAATGCGAAATCTACGAACAATGGCTTGCAACTCAGCCTTCAGCGGTTGATCGACCATACTACCCAGAACCCGGTGGGGTGCTAGCACGACCTCTAGAAGACTCGCTAGTGGATTCTAGTGATCGTCTGACATGTGCAGAGCGCTGGGCACTGATCCTGGAAGAGCGTGAACGAGTGGAAGCCTGTCTGGCGTCTGGGGTGACAGCCGGGGATTTGGCCGACGGTCAGCTTTCCGCAGAACCTTTGGACACTTACACGACAACCCATGGCGGAGGCAATAACGCGAACGAAGCCTCGGTAGTGCGTACACACGAACTAATGAGGCCGGTAAACGTGGTACATACGCCAACGAGTGTTAGTGTCCAGTCAGGGGTGACCACGGAAGCGAGAAGCAACGGCACTGGATTGAATGGAGTCACCCGTTTTGACGAAGCTGTCCCGGCCTTGTGTGTCGCCAAATCTGCGAACGAGCCACCGGTGGTTGATCCAGAGGATACAGGCATCGCGCAGAAGGTGTTGAGTACGGCACCGAGTATTCATTGCAAGATTGGTGCGAATTCCGAAGTGCAAGACAGCGGCAGAACGAGGAGCGGAACAAAAGTCAACAACCCAATATGTCGACGGCCCACGCATTCAATATTGCGAACGACGACTCGGCAGGTGGCCCAGAGATGGGAAACCAGGATGGGAAGGAGATGGACCAAGTACCGACTGTTGAAATCAAAACGGATGCCAATGTTGAGTCAAGGGAAGAATCCGTAGCGGCGTTGGACGGAACATACATCTCGGTTGCTCGAGTGTTAACAACCGAGGGAAATGAAGCAACGGAGGATACGAGAAATGATTTCTACGAACACCCAGCTAACAACATTGGCTTGGACGACTACGCGAAGGAGCTGGCATTCCTGCCGGATCTGACCGAAGAGATCAACACGAGAATTGACTACACTGCGCCTAATGTTGCTGATCCTGAGCTGTCGACTGAACTCCGAGAACGTCTAGTCGCGACGCTAAAGAACCACGAGCACATCCTGATTGCTAGTGGTAACGCACTGCCGCCGCCAGCCTACGGAGCGGTATGCGATATCGACACACAGGGGCACGCCCCAATTAAACAGCGTGCCCGGCGCGTGCCGCTGCGATTTCTCGGCAAGCTGTACGAACTGCTGCGCGCTTTATTGCGTGCAGGACTGATCGTCTTTTCAAACAGTCCATGGGCATCGCCGATCGTGATTGTGATGAATTACTCGGAATTTGCTCGTATTCTGCCTTACCAACCCTGTGGTTGTGCGACGCAGTGTGCAGAGAAAATACGAGGTAATAGCGAT
>NW_003303729.1:203675-207128 GCF_000142945.1 Phytophthora infestans T30-4
CGCTGGATGCAGTAAGCGGCTTCTGGGCGGTCATGATGACCTTGCGAGCGCGTAAAGTGTCAGCGTTCGTCTGCGCACTAGGACATTTTGAGTGGTTACGCATGCCCTTTGGGTTAAAGAACGCGCTGATGATCTACCAGCGTATGATTGACAACGCACTCTGGGGGTTCGTTCAGCCTAAAGGAGGTTGGTTTGAATACTCGGAGAGGATGCGTTTAGCTGAAGAACAGGCCAAGGAACGTCGTGGGCCAAGCGCCGAGAATTCGTTTCAAACGAAGTTCGCGGCAGACCGCGAAGCACCGGTAGAGACCGACCCTGTACTACAACTCGTCAACAGCCCCGTCGCTGACATGTTTACTAGCGGGGAGCCAGACGAATCATCGCTGGTACCTGTATTTGGTCGACGGTCGTTTGTGGATGACATTTGCTTCGGTGGCGAGGTTTTCGACAGCTGCCTAGCGACGCTGGACCGATTGCTAGCAAGATTTGCACAGTGTCGGATCAGCATTAGCTTCACCAAGAGCATCTTTTGCCAACCCAAGGTGGACTTTCTGTCGCATAAAATTTCGCCAGAAGGTATCAGAGCTGACCCCAAGAAGCTTGCGGCTATCACCGAGCTTTCGTTTCCAACGAGTAAGAAGGGCATGCAGTCGTTTCTTGGAGCGGTTAATTACTACAGCCGCTTCATTCAAGACTTCGCGGTCTACGGTGCGGCGCTGTACCAGCTCAAGGATGAAGACTTTGTCGTTGAAGGTGGCCTTTCTGTGGCACGTCGTTCCTTCGAAAGATTGAAGACGAGTGTTTCACATTCACCCATCCTCAGGCACTTCGATCGGTCGAAAGAAGTTCACGTCATGCTCTTTGCGAATGAATGGGCGTTGAGCACTACGCTAATGCAAGAACATGAAGGCAAGTTATACCTTGTACGGTTCCTCGGTCGGGTGCTTAAGGAAGCCGAGATGAACTACCATCCAGCTGAGAAGGAAGTTTTGGCGTTACTTCTGCTGTTGAAGATCTGTTACGTCCAGCTGGCAGGAAAGACGCTACATGTCTATACACGATTCTCGACGTTAGAGTGGGTGCATAAGTCGAAGTCTCTCTTCGGACGCGCGGTCCAGTTCGCAGTGCTGCTATCGTAGTGGCACCTTAAGGTGCAGCGCGTGAAGGAGAAGGATGTCACCTTTGCGCAGCTACTGCAGTCAAGCATCACGAGCTTCGTTGACCTGGAGGACTCGCTCGCGCCGGTGGCACCTCCAAACAAGGGTTCCCCGACTGTTCGAATGGACCCCGCGTTGCTGTACGCCAGGCTTTCCCGTAATTACAGCGGATTCGTCATGTCTTTTGACGGGATCAGCGAAGACAGAGAAGTACGGTGGCTACGGGAGTTGTTCATGGGTGCTGTGGAGCCTTCCTGAGTGGAAGGTAGTGATTGCTGCAAACGCTTACCTCTCGGCTACCACGGTGAATGAGGCAGAGTATAAAGGTATGATCAGCGGTGTCAAGGCTGCTATTGCGCACGGTGCCGAGGATTTAGTCATCGTTGGTGACTCAAGGCTCGCGATTCAACAATCACTAGGGGTGATCGCATGCAGGAAGGAAACTTTGCTAGCGCTGCTGAATACTCACAAGGAGCTCGCGCCAAGCTTCGATCAGCTAAATATCTTCACGCTGTACGAGAATACAACGCTGCCGCGGATTCGTTAGCCACTGAAGCGCTGGAATCGAAGGTCAGTCGAGTAATCTTGGCTGAAACTCGCAAGTCGGAATTGGCATCGCTGAACCGCATCCAGGAAATGCTCTACGAGCCGGATGAAGACTCGGTAGATGTTTCGTCACGAGGAGCAGAGCGTCAAGTACATGTACTGTCAGGCAGCGAGTCTTCAAAGTGGAAAACTTTCGAAAATTTCGTGGTTGATTACAGCTTACCAAAGTGCGATTATGGTAATATAGCAGTGATGACTCGGCGACAGACGAAAGCCAAGAAACGAGTCAGGTTTGCAGATGAACACTCGGAGGATGTCTCAAAAGCTCAAGAACAGAATGAAGAACGACGAGAGACGTCCACCGAAGATTCATTCGGCGAAGATTTGCCAGACCATCCTCACAAGACTGTACCAGCGGCATTTCCCGATGCGGAAGATGTTGACCCGGTAGCGATACAGCGGGAACGACGCAGACGGATACAGGTGGCACAAGACGAGGAGCAGAAGTGGTTTAGTATCAAGAAGGTGCTTCAGGGCCAAGCACAAGAGCTGAGTTACAAAGAAGTTCGAAATGCCTGGAAATACGCTGACCGGTTCGTGTTATCAGAAGACGGCGTGCTTCACTATCTTGGATTGAATCGTCGGTACGACCACGGTTGGCAAGAGGAGACCAAGCTGCGGCTTGTGGTACCGACAACGATGATTCAAGAGGTCTTGCAGAACTGTCACGACTCGCTGGAAGGAGGATTGGTGAGAACGTTCCACCGCGTTAAGTCCGATTATTATTGGATCGGCTTGTACGCCGACGTGGAGAAGCATGTGAAGTCATGTCCAGATTGCAGCTCGAGTAAAAGCCGTCCACAGCTTCGTGGATACTCACCTGGTAACGTGCTAGCCGAACGACCTTTCCAGATCGTCTCGATGGATTTTGTGATCCCACTACCGAAATCTCGTAGGGGCAACACGGCGTTGCTCCTATTTCAGTGCTCGTTCACGGGATTCGTTATTGCCAAGGCTATGTCAGATACGACTGCACTGAGTGTTGCCCAAGTGTTCGAAGAATGTGTGTACCGACGATTCGGAGCCCCATCATTAATAAGGCACGACCGCGACCCACGCTTCATGAGCGAGGTTTTCCAAGCATTTGCAGAGATGATGCAGTCAAGATCACGAGCGACTTTGGCTATCGGCCACAGGCTAATGGACAGCAGGAGCGCTCGGTGAAGTCAGTGATGGGGTCCGTACGGGTGTACGCGGAAGACCCTCTACAGCAAGATTGGGACGAAATCGCGGAGAAGCTAGTATTTGCTATTAATACTTCTCAAGACACTACGAGGAAGGAAACGCCGTTCTACCTCGTTCATGGTTGGGATGCGCAGTCGACGTTGCGGGCAATGTTGTCATCACTCAAACGAGGACTCGGCAAGCAGTCTGACGCACTGGCGTGGCGGCGTGAGATCAATCGACAACATGAGGTCGCCCTCACTATGGCCAAGGATTATCAGGCTGTAGAAAAGGAGCGAAGGGCTAAAAGCATAATGATGCTCTGAGTCGACTGGAAAAAGCTGCTGTACCTCAACCAAGTGGAAACGAAGACTCGGCGGACCCTCCAGAAGCTTCGGAAGAGATGGAAGATCCTGCAAGAGCTCCACCGAGATCTCTTTTTGAGATTGGGAGCCGGGCGTGGCTGTACATGGAACGCGTCAAACCGGGCTTGACGAAGAAATTAGCTCACCGATGGCATGGACCT
>NW_003303729.1:211536-214511 GCF_000142945.1 Phytophthora infestans T30-4
AGTTCCGGTTCTTGAGGGCAGGAAGGCACTTGCGTGTTACTGTGCAAATTGAAGTCTGTATTGATATTTAAGCCTATACCTGCCTGGGTTTCTACCTTCTATGTCTTTCATCTGCTAAATCCCTTACCAGGCTCGGCTGCATGTCCCTTCTTCCCTTGACCCATCATCCCAGCTGTGTTATCTTCCCAGCTGTGTTATCTTCAGATCCACCGGATATATGACGTAATCATCATGGTCACCCTATTATGGGTACACTCATCCGGATCCAGGTCGCTTGGATCCACCTCACTGTAATGGTACACTCGCCGTGGATCCGAGCTCTCCAATCATCCAACATCGTCTCGCAACCGTCTGTGATCTCCGTTGTCCCACGAAAGTCCGAGATCCACTGTATCCCTCATCCCTATACCCTGGATCCAGGTCCCTCCAGGCGGGATCCTCCCTCCTTGGATCCGAACTCGGAAGTATGGGATCCGGGGTACCTCGCGGTGGATCTTGACTCTTCATTAGCCGTGGCTACTAGATTCACCTTCAGAGGGCACCGACCATCCTTCCTTCATAGGATCCACACTCGATCCACTCTTGTATAGTATATCCCATATCCATCTTAGCGAATCCAGGTAAGGGTGGATCCGAGGTAAGTCTTGGTGGATCTTGCCTTCTCGTACATCGCTCATATAAGATCCATCGTCATTCCATACGGGGTGCTGCTCGCCCTGGCTAATCCACCACAGGCAACTTGCACCCGTGCCAAACAACCCAAATCCTCTGTAATCACTTGAAATTGTCACTGATTCGGGATAGTGACCCCGCGTCAGGACCATTCTCTTATTTCTGAGAAAGCACTTCACCACAGTAGTCGCCTCGTATGCCAGATTCTGCCATTCTCTGTAACGACGGGATCCCACTGACACATATCCAAGTCGCCTAGGGATACCGTCCTTCGCCAACCATCGTCCGATCTCCTCATAATGGTCCAGTAATAGTCTCTTGTCGCTGACGTTCGTGGCCTGGAGGTATTGCGATCGACCTGGTCCTTGGATTACTGTAGGCACCCATTTCTCGCCCCGAGTGACCCACCGTTTCTCATGTTCCACCCACTTTAACCGATCTAGCAGTTCCCAGGTTTCTCCGGGCTCGATCCAGGTCGTCTTATCCGCCCTTATGATCCTCATCTTCGCCCCGTACAACGGTCGCCGTCCGCTGAGCTGGATCCGCATCTCGTCAGGGAAACAAAGTGTTCCATCCGCTAGATCCAACGTCACTCCGGCCGGTACCATGAAATCCATCCCGAGGATGGCGTCTTGACCAGCGAGATCTCCAACCCAAATGCCAAACCAATATACCAAACAACCTGCCAACGTGATCTTGATCCGTGTTCTCCCATTCGTACGGTACACGCCTTCACCAATCCCAACACAATCTTGGATCCGACTCCCATCCACTTGGCACCCAACCTTACGAGCAAAGGTGGTATCTAGTATAGACACCTCGGCACAACTATCTAGGAGTAGGATTGCTTTTTCATTGTTGATCTTGCCCCCTACCTTGGCTTGTCTGAACCACTTTCCTGGGGCATGGTACTTCCAGTATCCACGGGACTCCCCTGTCAGCAGATCCATGGATTCAACATCCTCAGATCCACGGGATCCAGTGAACCTGACAAACCTTGGGTCGATCTGCAGTGACTTCACCCTTTGTAGACTCAAACCATTGGCCATGTTGGCGCTTCTCCCAGTAACCGCACGCTTCTCCCCTTTGTAGATCCAGGGTTGAAGAGACTTCGGATCTGGCGAATTCATCCACTTAGCGCAAACTAGAAACCTTGGCAACTGACACTTCATGTAGATCACGTGTATTATCGACTGGATCTAGGGACCTGCTACCTGGATCTAGCGATGTCTTGTTCACAAATGCATAAATGCAATACCTAGAACGACCGGATTCAAACCCGGCAAGCGTCCTAGTTTAACATCTTCTCTGCCACTTCTGGCAACATCCCTCTGTGCTCGGCTGGATCAAACCATTGGCGGATCTGGCTGTAGAATTCCTCCATCAGGCACTTGCCGACATCGTGAATCTCGCCACAACCGCGCCACACATAGAAGCAATGCTCTCCCGGCATTCCCCCGGTCGAGAGTTGTCTCCGATTTTCGCCGTTCGATCGTTGGACGCAGTGAGACAGACTCGACGGTAATCCTCTGGGTCGGAGTCCGAACCGTCGGATCCTGATTCAGTTCCTGAGTCGGGCGCCGTGACTTGGTGGACACGTCGAGCTGGAGCCGTAGGCGTCGGAGCCTTTTGGCGATACTTGCCGGATCCGACCGCCGCCTTCTTCTGGCGGTGTTTCGCGCGATCCACCGCCCGCAGCACTTCCTCAAACTCGTCTGCGTCGGGAAGTCGTAACAGGGTCAGCCTGTCGGCCAGATCCACGTCTCCCACCATCTCGATGAAATGATCCACGTGTTCCCGCAGTACCTTGGATACCCCATCCTTGATCTTCAACTTGGCCCGTAGACCGGCCACATTTAGTCGATGTAGGTATTCCAGCGGGGATTCATCCGATCTGCGGCGAGCATGGTAGTATTGTCGTGCCACCGACACTCCCAATCCACAGTACTGGGTCTGGAAACTTCGCAGCAAATCTGGCCACTTGTTCCTGGTGGATCTGCCCAGCTGCCGATAACAGTTTCCTGGCTGGCCCCGCTAGCAGATCCGCAAAGGTCAAACACTTTCTCAGCATCCGACGCTTTGATCTCTCATGAGGGCCGACTTGACTTTGCTGATCCATGTTTCTCGCTCGGTCCTTCATCTTGATCCTTGCCCGTGAACTCCTTTCAGATCCGATATGGCTGAGATCCCGTACCCCTTCTTGGATCATGGACGATTTTACCTGCCCCGGGCTGTGGCGGGCTGCTACCACTGCCTGGACGAAATTGTATGGGCCCATTCCAGAATCATTCTGGGGGTCGAAA
>NW_003303729.1:216380-219579 GCF_000142945.1 Phytophthora infestans T30-4
GTGAGACAGTGGAATGGGCAGACTGCTCATATCCGCAGTGCATTACCCTCAAAAAGAATGGACACTTGACAGCAGGAGTCAAGTGTGCAGTTCTTCTCCACAGGAAAGCACAGGGACCGGACACAGCAGAGCCGATTCCACCCCACTCTCTATCGCTGGAAAACTGACGGCGGAGTGATCTTCTCGTAGCGGCTAAGTACTGGGCAAATAATAAGCAGCAGACAATATACACATCATCCGGCTCCCAGCACCTTACAGCTCGAGCTCCTTCACCGTTTCCCACGTGAAGTCCGCGTCCTCAAGGCCGAAGTGGCCGTAGGCAGCGGTCTTCTGCATCACCGGGCGCTTCAGCTGCAGGGTCAAAAGCACCCGATGCTTGACAAATTGCGTGACTTTGGATTAGATCTGGAGAACATCGTGTACTACCGTGGAGAAATGCACTGTCTGGTGATGATACCGAAACGTCAGAACTTAAGAGAGCTTCATGTGATAAACGAAGACCACCTAAGCTCGACAGCTCTGGGCATGGACGACAACATCATCAACAGTGCATTGTATGAGTTTGTCAAGGGAATAGTCGACTTCGCTGGTATCCCGAGGAAAACAGACTTCACACGTGTCAGTCTCTTTGGTTTCAGCTCTCTCACCCGTGCAGATAAGGCTGCGAGTATCCTCTCGTCGCATGGTAAGAAGCTTTACGTCAGTCTCATTGGAGACTCGTTGCACGAGCCCGTATGGCACGAGGTTGTGGGAACTTGCAGTGGCTTCCTGAGTGCATTGGACAGCGTGTGGATGGTGGCACAGATCGGCCGAGATCCCGATGAACAGCTTCTGGTCGACCGTGAAGCCGCATACCAAGTGACGATGCGAGTGTCGAGCAATCACCGTGAAGACTTGCAGAAGAATATACGCAAGTACACAGCTGATCCTAGATCGCGCTACACCGTCTAGTTGCATTGCAGGATTGAGTGTAGAATGTTAGATTGAGACTAAAATCATGTAGAAGTGTTGTATTTGAGACCAAAATCAATTTAGTCCAGTACATAATTCGAAAATTACAGGTGGCCCGAATACTTTTTAATCATACTGAAATGCAGTCAATAATGGACGAGGACGAGGACACATACGGCTTCGGGACCTTCGCCGACCTGTTCGACACGGCGCCGGCGCAGGCCGCCAAGCGACTGGATCTTGGTGCGCTAAGTCGCTTCTGCATGCCCGAGCGTCTGTTGTCGCGCTTCGAGCAGCAGCAACGAAGGGACCAGCACATCGTCCTGTACCAGCACGTGGCCGCCAAATTCGACGGTGCGGCGGTTTAGGCGCGTTGGGTGTGTCACCACTCGAAAATGGCGGCATCGTGTGGCTACAGGCCACGCAGTCGGACTCGGACGCGCTGGAACGGCGCAAAAAGGAGCTACAGGACATCACGAACCGCCAGGACAAAGCAGATCACAAGTCGGCGGCCGCACTCTTCGTAGCCTTCAAGCATGTGGTAGCAGTGCAGCCCACTATAGTGCAAAACACAGTACAGGGTGTGGAAGTGAAGCTAAAGGATGGTAAACGCCTCGAACTCACCTTCTTGCCCCGGACCTTTTGCAGGTCCCAAACATCGAGATGAATTTCTTGAGACTATGAAAGAAACAGATGAGTAGTGGCAATAAAAAACACACAAGAGACGGTCGATACTACAGCAACGCACACACCTAGTAGACGTAGTAACGCTACGTCGGAAACCAAGATGAACACTGCGAGTTCGAAGACGAAGGACAAGGAAAAAGTACTGTCAGCTTTATTCTGGAGATATACGAAGCTGGGACCCCGATGAGTGGACGACGCATTTTGCACTTTGCCCAGGGCAGGTGCATGCAGGGGACGGGCTATTTACCTAGGACTCATGTCGAAACATTACTCCGAAAGCTTCTCGGAAGACCTCGGAATACCCGCAAGAAAACAATTCAGAAGCTGTCGGGTGCTCTGAATCGGATGAACCAGGAGTGGAGCGAGGCAGATACGCATCGGGAGCTGCATACGAAGACCAAATCGTCTAGAAATGAAGACCATCTGTACGAGTACACAGACACAGTCACAGGTGCCCAGATCTCGACCCGGACGTATGAACAGTGATATCTCGAGTACGTCAAGGTGCACGACGTCAGCCCCGTGATCCACATGTTTCCTGTTCAGGATAAACGAGTGAAGGGGGAGGAAGTGAAGGTATCGCATGAATATGGGTCGACAATATCGTCAGAGAACGCAAGATCGCTGTTCATGAAGACTCTAGGAGTCGACATCAGCTCAAGTTGCATCATTGACAAGTACCGCCAGCGTTCACGCTTCCTCTCGTGTAAACAAGGGAGGCGTGAACTGCACGAGAACGTGCAAGAGATACGGGAGTTCACGGCGTCCCTAGTGGTAAACCCACTCAACGAACACATCAAGATGGCTGTGTTCATGGACGGCCTTCGAGTGGGCCCCGCACACACTCAGCTGTTCCGGGTGCAGTCAAGCACCCTTGAAGAGGCGTTCAAGTGGCTCTTCAAGAAGAGTACAACCATCGCCAGGCGTGTACGCCGGCCTCAGCGTGGCCTGGGGGTTCCTTGTCGGCCCCCGGTCGAGCAAGCCCCAACGGACCAGTTCCCATGGAACTCGGGTCCGCCGAATAGCGTGATATCCGCTGCTTCGGCTGCGGGAAGATGGGTCACTTCAAGCGCGACAGTCCCGCGGAGAGACTCCGCAGACGGTCCTTCCCCAAGCCCGTCCTCAAGGGTCGCTGGCAGGAGCCAGGATCCAGGGGAACGCCGGGAGCCAGTAGGGGCGGGGCGCCCTACTGGGGGAAGAACTAAGTCTTCGTGATGAAAGCGCGGGTGGCGCGTACCACGGGAACTTAGCCTCTGAGAGTTTTTCGCACTCTTCGAATCGGACGTAGAGGAGCGGCGGATTGCTCGTAGTACATGAATGTGTACGGGGATACGATTCATCTCTTTTATAATCTTGAGCGAGTCTGGGGGGGTCGAAGAAATATCCGCACGCCCGCCACAACTTATTGCTTCGTACAAGCGTACAAAGCTAGACACAAAGAATTAGAAGAGAAAAAGAAGGGGCGGCGGGGGCGCTGCACCACAATATTGTAACATAGAGAAGGCCGGTTGCAAGTGGGTCTAGAGATGACGCTAGACACACGACTGCACGCACCTCGCAA
>NW_003303729.1:221316-225664 GCF_000142945.1 Phytophthora infestans T30-4
TGCTTCGTAAGCACGTGGGCGTTCGGGCTGACCCAGACAAGGTCAAGGCCATAGCAGCATGGCCGACGCCCCGATCCCAGAAGGATCTTCGAAAGTGGTTGGGTTTGGCCAACTACCTTCACAAGTACAGCGCTGGGTACGCGGGCTTCGCTAAGCCCTTGTCGAGCCTCCTTCAGAAGGACGTCGACTGGCGATGGGAGCAAGAGCACCAGGATGCTTTTGACAGCATCAAGGCCAGTCTCCAAGAGGCCCCTGTCCTGGCCCTGCCGGACGAGACGAATCCGTTCAGCGTCGTCTCCGATTACGCCATCGTATGTGCATTGCTGCAGGCCGACACGGCTGGACATGAACGAGTCATCTCGTTTCAGTCCAGGCAGCTCAAAGCCGTCGAGCGGAACTACCCTGTCCACGACAAGGAGCTCCTGGCAATGAAATATGCCCTTGTGGAGTTTCGTGTTCACCTTCTGGGCTCTCGGCCCTTCGTGATCTACACAGGCCACGCATCCTTGAGGACGGCGACTAACTCGCCTCACCTCTCCCAAAGGATGGCGAGGTGGCTGTCCTTCTTTGCGGAGTACAACTTCCGCGTCGAATACAAGCCGGGCAAGCTCAACGTGCTTGCGGACGCCCTCTCTCGGCGTCCTGACTACGAGTTGGCCCACATCACACGGGTGACAACGGATCTATATGATCGGATACGCACGGCGTATCGGGACGATGAGGCTGTCGCGCCTATCGTCAAGTTCCTTATGGCAGGAGCGAGCGCGAAGGCCGACTGGCTCTCGTCGCGACAGCGCTCACAGCTCCACCCATATGAGTTGAAGGATGGCCTTCTCTATAACCAAGTGGAGCCCACAGAACCTCCACGGGTGGTCGTACCCAATGACGAGGATCTGAAGTTCGATATCCTCGCGTAGGCGCACGACGCTCCCTCCAGCGGCCACTTGGGCCGTGAGTAGACCTTTCTGGCGGTCTCTCAGTCCTTCTGGTGGACCCACATGTACAAGTGGGCCGCCCGGTACTTTAAGACATGCAAAACATGTCAGCGGGTCAAACTCGCAGGGCACTCTTCGGCTCCACTACAGAGCCTGCCCGTACCGGCTGACTGTTGGAAGTCGATGAGTCTTGACTTCATCTTTGGGCTTCCCGCCGACGGACACGGCAACACCGGAATTTTTGTGTTCGTGTGTCGGCTGAGCAAGATGGTACATCTTGCTCCGGTTACCGTCATTGTTACGAGCGAACGAACCGCAAGGTTGTTCGTTGATGGTGTGTTCCGCTATCATGGTCTCCCAGAGACGATTGGCTTAGACCGAGACCCGCGGTTAGCGGCTGAAAATTTTGGAAAACGCTGTTCCCGTTACTGGGAACTCGTCTACAGCTGTCCACTGCGGACCATCCGCAGACAGACGGCCAGACAGAGCGCGTCAATCGAGTGCTCGAGGACACTCTGCGCAGTGTGTGCGTGGCAGCACCACGTACGTGGTCGACGCAGCTTCCACTTGTTGAGTTTGCGCTCAACAACGCGGTGCACGCGTCCGCGGGGCTCACGCCGTTCTACTTGAACGGCTTCCGTCACCCCAGAGTGCCTCTCACTCTTCGAGGAGACACTGACTCCTCTATTTTAAGTGGAGGAGAGGCTCGGAAAGCCCTTTCCTCCTCGGTCTCGGATGTGAGACCAGTTTCGCTGCGGAAATAAGTGGAATTCTTTATGGATACCAATCTGAGCATTGCCAGCAGGGTCCGCGATGCCATGACAGCGGCCCAAGATAAACAAAAGGGGTACTCCGACAAACATGACAGAGGAAACTTAAGTATATTTAAGGTGGGGGACTTAGTGTTGCTAGACACGAGGAACCTACCTCTTGACACTGTCAGCTCTGTCGGCAGCAACAAGCTGAAGCACCGCTTCATCGGACCATTTGCAGTCCTGGCCAGACATGGTGCGTCGTACACCATCGACCTGCCAAAGTCAATGAAGACGCATCCGACGTTCTATATTGGACCCAGCCCCTCGAAGCGAGGGCCGGTCACTGACGTCGACGAGGGCGTCGGAGCAGGCACCCAAGCCTCGGTCGGAACGGCAAGGCTACGGTCAAGACCGTACGCCGGAGGGGCTCCGTACGAACGGACCCCGGAGCCATACGCCGAGTACGCTGAGTACGCCGGGTACGCACCATACGCGTATGTCAGGGAGTGTGCCGCAGACGGCTTCGAACGTGGCAGCAGAGCCTCGATCCGTCGGATCATGCGAAAGGCCTCGTCTACACCGGACGAAGAGGCCCGGCGATCCACCCGCAGATGCAGGCTCGCGACCTCTCGCTCCAACAGGCGGCCCGCAAGACGAGCGAGCTCGCCCTGATTCCCGGGCCTGGGCGGCAGCATCACCGCCAGTCCCAAGGCCAAGTGCAATCTCAAGCACGAGGACACGTTGACGGAGGCAGGCAGCCTCAGGGCTCTGTGTCGGACCCGCAGCCGGAGCACTCGGACGAGAGTGGCGTTCGGGAGGCGCCGAGTACTCGTACTCGTACGAGGGCACCTCTACTCTTGCTTGACCGGAATGGAGAAGTCTACTTTCCACGTGGAGCGGATCCTCTAGGAGCAACGGCGTCACGGTAAGCGGTAGCTCCTCGTGAAGTGGAAGGGTTACGCTCACTCTGAGAACTCGTGGGAGCCGATCGAACAAGCACTGATTGACTTCCTGAATGGCTGTCGCAATCTGGGAACAGAAGCGGCGGCAGCTTCATAAGTAGTCAGGCGCTTCTCAACCGAACGGGGTACGGATGCTGACGTCACTCCGTAGCCGCGCTCATCGTGAGCCCTAGAAGCCGCGTGCTTCAGGATCTACCTTGCCAGCTCGCGCTTCCTGATCAAGTGGGCAAACCTCACACGAAGATCACGCTGGTCCAGGATACGGGACAGCAGCTGATCTTCATGGAGTTTTCGTAACTCCGTGGGTGAGTACTTAAGAGTATCCCACCCATGCCCAGAACATGTCCTCACAAGAACTCCTCGTGGGACAGTTCTCGCGCATAAGACAGGGGTATCCCCAAAGAGGATAGAGACCACACCGGGTCTCGGGCTTCTTACGACAAGTCGTGAAGTCCTTAAGAGGGATACGGTGTGGCGCGAGAAAGCACACACCGAGCAGCCTCCATGTTGTCAACGAACAACTGTTCTTTCTGAACAAGGGCACGTTCGTAGATCCCCCTAGAAGTGTGGCCGCCCACAAGGCCATGAGGAGCGACGAGAACCTCTAAGAAGAGGTCAGCCTCAGAGCTCTCCTCGGGAGGCCAATACCCTCTTGAGTTGATGGCAGCTCCCTGGCTGACGGGTGCCGCCACCGAACCCCCACGCACACGCTGGGCAGCTTGTAAATCCTCCTGCTGCTGGTCGAGGTCATTCGAGACCTCCCGGGGCTCAGAGATAGCACCCTCCTCCTCCTCCTCTTCATCCGAGGAGTCGAAGATGCCCCGATGGGAGTGCCGAGTCTCCTTCTTCTGGCGGAGTGGAGACTTAGAGGCTGTACGCTTCTTTGAGGGCTTGGCGCCTTCGGCTTTAGAGGCCTTAGCACGCGCAGGACCCTCGGCAAGCGAGAGACGTTTGCGAGGATTCTCTTCCTCATCGCCACCAGCTTTGGGAGTGCCCTTAGCCTTGACGACCGGACTCTCAGAGCCCACAAACGTCCTGGGACTGTGATCACCTTGATCACTAGCGAGCGACTGCACGCTGTCATCCTTGTGCTCACTGGGCACTGGGCTGTGCCTATCCCGCAGAGCCCGCAGGAGCATCGTGCGTGCTCTCGGACTCGGCTTCGTCCTCACTGCCAGAGTTGAACTTGGTTAGAACATAAGCAGCGTACGTAGGTGGTGGCCAACATGCCACCAGCCGAAGACATGCAGAGGTGAAAGACGCTGAATGCTTTGACGATTGAAGATTGTGCTGCCGGCGACTGGGGATGCTCTCTCTTAGTGTTGTCAGTATTTGATAAAGGCGTGCGGTATGCGCCGTATCTATGGGTGGTAGCACAGGTGGTGACGGTATGTGCGGGGTGGTCGTGAGTTTGGTTTGGTTGATTTGATTTGAATCTGATGAGGGTGGGAGTGGATATCTATGTTTTTGTTGCATAACGATGACAGCTTGGCCGAGTGATTAAGGCGTTAGCCTGCTAAGTTAATGGGGCGACCCGCGTGAGTTCGAATCTCACAGCTGTCGTTTTCCTTTACCTCAGCAGACTCGCGGTAGCAAAAGCGGCTATTTCCTGGCCTGCTGACCAGGTAGATAGATACCTCTGCTTGTTGCTGGATAGTGTTCCCGACCAACACACGTGCCAAGCGTGTGAAGACAT
>NW_003303729.1:225764-241287 GCF_000142945.1 Phytophthora infestans T30-4
GGGGGGAGGAAGGTATGCCGGGTTACGTATCCCTTAAGTGTAACCTTGGTTTCATGAAGTATGACACTTCACAATTTAGTACAAGTGTACCAAGGTCGTTCAAAGCTCAACCATGGTCAAAACGACATTGCATTTCTATAGGTGACTTATAGTTTGTATTAGGCCCAAGCTTTATCTACCTATGAATATACTCAGTTTACATTCTACCTTAATTAGGTCACTTCGCTCTCTTTTGAATAAAGAGGGGACCTGTGAACTGCCGTTCACTGAGAGTTTGTATACTCTCGGAAGATAACTTCCTCTAGCGCAAGGTGACCCCGTAACAGTATACGTTGTTGCCAAAGTCAGGCGTGACATCATCGCTATGCTTGTAATCAACGGAACCGCCAACTACGTGCATCTTTGACTTGATCCAATCACTTGGTGATAAAACTCGTGAATCCTCCAGCTTGGGCTGATCGTATTTATCGACAGATTTCATGTGCTAAATACAATGCTCACTATAAATTTCTTCAATAGCCTTGGTCATCGTTGGTTCAGCAACTGCTGGCTGATACTTTGCGTGGTGTCGGCACCAATCGCCTTTTGAGCCGCACTGTTGGCTCGCCTTTGGGTGGTTTTCTGGGAAGATGTACTTACACATTGTTATTTCTATATATTTATTTTTTATCGCTCAAGATGAACTCACTATTAATTAGTTTCTATATATTGAGGAATATATTTGTCAGAAATAAAAATAATTATTTTGGAGTGATCGGATTGGTTAAAAATGAGCCACATGTCGCGTGAATGTGTGCCGCTTTTCAGTCGAGAACTGTCTAAGAGAAAGCACAGGAGCATGACAGAGGAGACGGATGTGAAGCTGCGCTGCGGTGTGTACGGCGATGGGAGCGTCTTCTCCGTCGAGATCAAGCGCAATGCAGATGTGGAGGCGCTACAAAAAGCTATATTCGCGGAGAAACGATACAGCGAGCGTTATAAGTTTGCCGCAAGCGACTTGACGCTCTACTTGGCGCGAAAGGAAGGGGAAACCGTTTGGTTGGCGGACGACCGCAACACGGAAAGCTTCTTGCAAGGTGGCATCAGCACTGGTTATAACAAGATGCGTCCGTCGTGGAAGCTCAACAAAACGGAGTTGTTTGGGCCGAGTTTCACGCCGGGAGATGAAGAGATTCACGTGCTAGTGGAACTGCCACAATTGTCGGAAGTTGAGCTGCCTCGAGATCGTCAACTTGCTGTGGGCGACGTTCATATCCCGATCACGCAAAGTATGTCGTTGAATCCGCCAGCACTGGTCGCATTTAGGAAAGCATTTCTGAACGACAGTACCGACGTGAAAGCTGACGCATTGGTCGAGTTACCCCGAGACACGTATCTTCTTGGTGATTCGACACTCGGCTCTCGTATCTACATTCGTCATTGCTACCCTACGCTATGGGAGCTTTGTCACGAGAGGTCCATGATGAAAAGAAGAACACACCGCATCTCGTGATCCTCGGCAACCCGGGAATCGGCAAGACGTTTTTCGGCTTTGTGATCGTGCTTCATCTTGTCCATACTGATGCAACGGTGGTATATGAGAGTGGTGGCCTCAAGAAGCGCTTTTTATTTGCTCACAACGTGGTGGCTCAAGGATCTCAGGAAGATTTTGTGCACATTCTCGACCAGCCGACTACATACTACATCGTGGATGCCGTCAAGCCTGCGTATTACCCAGCGAAGACGATTCTTTTGACGTCGCCGCGCCGCTCCATCTGGTACGAGTTCAACAAGACCAATTGCCAGTCCTGCTACGTGCCAGTGTGGTCTTTGAAGGAGATTCTACAATGTCGTAAGCTGATGTACTCGGATACACCTATGGACGTCGTGCAGGAGTGCTTTCGTCGATGGGGTGGTATTGCTCGCTATGTCTTGCGATTTTCACAAGTTGGTGACCAGCAGGTGTTGCTTGAAAAAGCAATGAACATTGTTGATCTCGACTGGTTGGTGAAAGCCTGTAGTCAACTTGATGCGAACGACGCTCAAGTGTCGCATCGATTGCTGCACTATCGCGTCAGCAAAGCTTTTGACAGCGAGTACTTCGTTTTTGCATCGCAATATGTTCAGCAAGCGGTGTACAATCGGCTGTACAAGAGGAATAAGCGGAAGCTGCTAGAGTTCATTGCTGCCTCGGATGGATTTGGTGCTCTTGCTGTGCTTCGTGGCCACTTGTTCGAAGGGCATGTGCATTCGGTACTGCCGCGAGGTGGAACGTTTCGAGTTCGACGTTTGGTCGAAAACAACGAGGCGTACGATGATGATGATGACCCTATGGGAGATGAATGGGACGGCGATGACGAGGATGGTGATGATGGCATGAATGCAGATGATGCCGTTGCGATGGAAGAATCCAATGCTGTGGCGTTGGTCGACGGTGGCGCCGCACCTGTTATTTCTTTTGAGAGATTCGAGAAAGTTGTCGTTTTCAATGATGACAGTGAAATTGAAGCTGCTACTAACACGAGTTACCTACAGCCAGCGGCGAAGAATTACCAGTCGGTCGATGCGATCATCAAGCCGGATATTTTGTTGCAGGTGACAGGTGCACACAAACACCCCTGCAAGCAAAAAGGTCTCCACGATGTGTTGAAGCTTCTGGGAAATCCTGCAGCACCGCGGCTGTTCTTCGTGCTTCCGCCTGACAGATTCACCGATTTCAAATATCAAAAGTATCTGGACTCAAAACGCAAGAGGATGATGGCGCCAAGCTATGAGAACGTGTGCAAGATACAGCAGTTTGCGATGGAAGTCAAACTTGAATCGGAGTAGGTGTGCAGTTTCGAGGTTCCAAAAACCGCGTTCCGAACCGGTTCCAAAATGATGCCGTACTTCTTTGGTCCAGAAAAGAATTAACAACGAGGTTTTTCTTTAAAAAGCCTCGCATGTTTGATTGGTCAATGTCCACTCTGAGATGGGTTCGATTGGTTAAAATGAGCTCATATGAGGATTTGTATGCACGCGGGTTGAGAGTAATTGACACAAAAATGGATTGAATTGCTTTTAGTGATATACCACTAGATTAAGCTTTATTTGCTTTTTTCTAACGTTAGTATATTTTAAAGTTTAATTCTGAGGTGTGTTGAGTTGATTTCCTTTTGGATTATTTTTGACGTCAAAGCGAAAAAAAAAAACTCTACCCTCCATAAAGTGATGGTTCAAATGGTCAGATATTGGCAAAATTGGCGGGAAATTTGATCCTTAAAAAATCGTGCTGATGCTGCGTAAGTAGATAGAGCTTTCAAACTAGCTCAAACACGCTTCCGTTGGAGCTGTACGACCAAAGTTATCGCCGATTTATAGAGCTGTTAATTCTTTTTCGGATTAGACAAGTACTTACTAGAGCTGCTGTGGTGCTTCAATTCTATAGTGAATTGCAATTATATGTGTTAATTGTGAGAATCCTGTTTCCAAAATTTTCGGAACCAAATTTTAATAACTAGAAGGGCTGTGGTTACATTGACATCTTCCGTTGGTGCTCGGGCTCCGAGTTCTTATACTCTTATAAAAATATATATAAATTATACAGAGGGGGGGGGTAGTATAAAAAGAACATATAGAGAGACAGTGCTGCGTTTTTTTTTGTGGAACTTGGGAACTCGGTCCCGCATGTGTATAAAACCTACCATGATCATACTAGTTAATGTTACGTCGGTTCGGTGACATGGAACCGGTTCAGGTCATGTTTCGGAGCTTTACGCACTACTGAATTTTAATAACTACAATCACGTTGGTAATCCCTCGTTTAAAGTGCCGATCGGGGACAATGTACGAGAATTCACATTAGGATTACGTAAACTCGCGCGTTCTTTCTCTGAGCGTACGCTAGTGGACGGACTGCATTGATTATGTTACATCGTCCGCTCAACCTGTGCATAAAATGGCATCTAGAGTACCTCTAGCCGCCCTTAGATACAGCGATGATGTACATGTAGTACAGTATTAATACGTCACTTCACACACGAATCGAAGCTCTCAAGACACTCAAAGGACCAGTATCGGAAGTGGACGGAGGCTGTCGTCGCCGCCTCGTTCCCGTCTTTTCCCTCACCACGTTTCTCTGATATTCAAATTATCGGAAGTTGTCACTTACAATAACAGCCGTTATCCCAGCGAACGCTCCACCAATCACAATGCATAAATAAAAGAGTGGTGCAGCACCAATAGGGAAGAATAGAATAACAAAGGCAGCGAGCCTTTTGCTTCGAGGCCATGAAGCAAGATAGGGTCGCAACCTGCGGCCCGCATCACAAGAGAGGCGACGCCTGGACTGTTTTGCCGTATGAGGGAGGCGATGCTTGGATAGTGTACGCTGTGCTGTCGTGCGAGGGAGGTGATGACCCGTAGATGATATTGAAAGGAGGACTCTGGGTTTAAATGAGCCTTGTGCTGAACATGGTGGTGCGTGTATGGGACATGCGCAGAATGACGCGTGAATGCTAGGTGGAGTGAAGTGTATTGCTTTGCTAAGCTATTGTCCGAGTGTGGTGATACCTGTACAAGGATAAGAATAAGCGCTAGAGCGTGTGAAGAAGCTACATGAGGAAGAAACTCCGGAGGGAGCGACACGGTAAGCCTACGGCAAGATTAAAACGAGGGAAAGCGAGATGAATGAGCAGATGACTCGCTAGTGAAAAGGCAATGCATGCGTAAAAACCTAGTGAAGAAATATCTAATACGAAACACTGCGGTGTATTTAGTCTTATGTAGTTTACAGTCTCCAATTGAAGCTTTCACTCAGTGTGTGGAGGGTATGCTGTGACTGTTTGCGCTGAGCCAGACTGCTTCATCTTCATTGACTTTCTATTCCTGTGCGATCAGATTAACTCGATCAATAATTCTTTTGCGTTTGAAGTAGAATCGCTTTTCGGCTGAATTATTACGCCAATTGGATCCGTGTAGCTTCTCCAATTCGCGTACAGCAGGACTACCATTAATTTCCGTCGTCCACCCCTGCCATACTTGATGAACCGTTTTGAGAGATCTCGTGAGCTTGTACGTCGTGGGTAGCCGCGAAGTCTGAGCTGGAGCCGAGGCTGCAGCAGTTGGTGTGTTCAAGTCCAAGGTCAAACGTACGGTGGCGACACCAGAGGTAAACTGTGAAATCGTATTCTTAATGTGATTACCGACTTCGCTGAGTTTGTTATCAATGTGTGCCAGTGTTTGTTCTTGCTGCTGTCTTAGATGCTGCATTAAATCTGGCAAATGATCCGCTTGCGGTTATTTCTCCGTGAGCATTTTGGGTTTCAGCTCAGCTGCGAATGTGTTAAACTCGCTGCAGCTAAATGGAGGGTGAGCCCATAGTTTATGGGTCGGGTAAAGGTCACGCAGCAAAACCGCGTCATGTAGGACAACTATACGAAGGTACAGTAGTAACCCCAAGAAGCCCCCGGTTGCTACGTTGGGTGCTGACTGTTGTTTGTATGACGCCATATAGAAATCGAGAAAGGGAAATACGCCACGCTGAAGCTGCTCAGGAGGAAGAAGAGCTGCCCGCTCTAACGAAAACGACCGTTTGTCAGGGGGGAAATCCTGCTAGAGACCGCATCGCTTCTCGTGGCAAAGCGCTCAGGTAACAGCCGTCCATTGCGGATGCATTCCACCTTCCTAACCGACGAATTTGTGAATCTGTAGCACCTGCTAATTCGACCATCCTTGCTCCTGAACCCCGTGCCGCATGTGTCTTAGCCTTCGTATGCATGCCTAATGCTGTGAACGCCTTTATAGTGGCGTCGTAATGCGATCGGTATGTCATTGATTTTGTTGGATTCTTGTTTGACTTTAGAAGTTTGATGTCGTACCAGTCTTCAGGGGCCAGAAAGTTAGGTAGCAATTCCATTTGCACACACCAGCGATAAAACAGATACAGGGTCATCTGTCTCTTTTTTTTCTAGACAGCGCTATTTGAGTGAGTGCCCCAACTGAGCAAACTTCAACATTGCTGTGCCTAATACACGAACCAAACTCACGACGAATAAGCTGGTTTGTCTCCCCCTGCTCCATTATCATGACTAGTGCCCGGTAATCTGTAAATTATTCGTGTTCCAGAATTACACTAAAAAGGTCCAAATTACTGGCAGACTCGCCTCTTAAGAGACATGCGTGGCACAGGAAATGACTCATCCGATTCCGTAGATCAGCACCTGTGTTCAGGCCCATATAATAACGAGAAATCACAACCAGATCGGCTGTGGTGCAGTACTTATCCAGGAGAGATCCGACGCCTCGGTCAGCATATTCGCTTTTTTTCGTGCTTTTCTCGCTTCAGCGCTGAAAGTAGTGCTTTAATCAAGCTGTTGCGTGGATGAGGGAGTGAATTCACACCTCTCTCTGACTGATCGCTGTACAAATCTGACATAGCGCTCACGTACATCTCTACAGTAGCAACTCCAATCTTTCGCTGTGAATTTTCGACACGAACTTCGCGATCTACCACCTCTTCACGTAGAAATAGATGTAGCTTCGATGCCGTAACTTGGTAGCGTGTAGTTTCATGAAAATTGTTGTGGTCACACCATGCCTTGAACTTGCGCTCTTTTGGCTCGTACGCTCGAGCTGTATTTGCAGGGCGGGATTCACGACACCGGTCCAGCGTTGCGTGGGCACTCTCTTCTTGCTCCACCTGAAGCAATGGCACCTCTACAGCTAGATCCAGAAATGGAACTTTTGCCTCTGTAACAGAAATACATCTACCTTCAAAACTGTAGTAGATATTTTTTATGGCATTTGGAAGGTTTTAACTATTCACGCTGAAACGTTTTTACTGAGGGACGTCGTCCTCCATACTTAGAGCATGTGAGTAAGAGGACACCTAGCACTAAGAAAATAATCATTCATTACCCTACTGTACATCTTCGCTGTCTCTAAGGGCGGATAGGGGTACTCTAGATGTCATTTAATGCACAGGCTGAGCGGACGATGTAACATAATCAATGCAGTCCGTCCACTAGCGTACGCTCAGAGAAAGAACGCGCGAGTTAACGTAATCCTAATGTGAATTCTCGTACATTGTCCCCGATCGGCACTTTAAACGAGGGATTACCAGAGTGATTGTAGTTATTAAAATTCAGTAGTGCGTAAAGTTCCTAAACATGACTTGAACCGGTTCCATGTCACCGAACCGACGTAACATTAACTATTATGATCATGGTAGGGTTTATACACCACGCGGAACCGAGTTCCCAAGTTCCACAAAAAAACGCAGCACTGTCTCGCTATATATTCTTTCTATACTACCCTTTACCCCCCTTATATATATAGATATAAAAGTATAAGAACTCGGAGCCAGAGCACCAACGGAAGGTGTCAATGTAACCACAGCCCTTCTAGTTATTAAAATATGGTTCCGACAACTTTGGAGCCAGGGTTCCCACAATTAAACAAATAATTGCAATTCTCTATAGAATTGAATCACCACAGCAGTTCTAGTAAGTACGGGATCATTTTGGAACCGGTTCGGAACGCGGTTTTGGAACCTCGGAACTCAACAAAAACCTCCACTGAGGCTATTTTGAAATTGTTCTCAGTCACAGAAGCAAGAAGAAGCATGAAGGAAGCGCGCCAGGTAAGCGACGATCGCGGAGATAGCGACGCCCGACTAAATTAATGTTAATTCTGATAAATATATCGATCAATATATAGAAACTATAAAATTGGAAATCCAGTTTGAGAAATAAAATGATTGGCCGAGTCTACAGAATCATCCATATTTAGAGTGACCTATGCTATATTGGCTCTACTATCAACAAATTTTCATGGCGTTGGCAAGGACACAAAAAAAACTTTCGAAGGTGGGTCGAAGGCAAGCATACACAGATGTCAATCTTTCCATACTTCAAAACTCACGGCATCGAAAATTCAAGATCACTCTCGTAAAGGAGTATGAGGCTGTAGACAAACAGCATCTTCAAGCATATGAACAACTTTGAATGGCAAATTTAAAAAAAACAGCAGTAAATAAAAACAATGCGTTTGCGATAGATCAGCTGCGGAAAAAAGAGTCTCGAAAAGATAATAAAGAGAAATTTGAGGCCTAGAAAAAAGAATACTATAGGGCAAACTAAGCAACGATGGGATGCAATAACTAAAGCCCGACAAGCAGCTCGATCCAATTGTGAATGTGGTGGCATATATTCTGCTGCAAATCACCATGTTCACGTTCGATCGAAGAAGCACAAGCAGTGGCTAGAAGAACAGAGTGCTTAGACTATGATATTTTTTTTTTACTTTCTCCAGGTATATATAAACAGTCATGAATCACTCGCGTCAATCTTATCATAAAAATACCAGAAGTAATCGTCAGAAACGACGTGATGCCAATCACCAGCAAATGATACGAAATTTTGTAAGTGCACTATGCGTGAAGGAGGTGCAACAATGTGGTGTAGTGATTTCTCCGTGGTTGCGGATTATCACCCGTCGACAAAGACGTGACACCGCCCAAGTTGTTCAAGCGACGAACCCTCGGTCGAGTGATGTACGGAGACGCCAAGGTGCAAGGGACTCGACGGCGTCACCTCCGAGTTTTCAACAAATATCGGATACGGCCCTATGTCACTGAATCCAGGCTGTCCTTATTATTAATAATGGACTGGCCGGATTCGCATTCAGCGGACCATCTACGGTACGAACCCTCAGTGGCGGTTGGGATGAGTTCGCGGAATACTCAGCGACCTTTGGAAGACACGTTAACCGTCTGGGACAAGGCGCGGACCGTTAAAGATGCTCATGCGACAGTGCAGACGACGCTTGGCATGCAAGAAGATCCATAACGGATCATTGTTCACTTGATATTTGTATACTTGATTAGGACTTCTTATTAGGAATAGACCCGAAAGGGTAAGCTTAAATACAGAACAGAATTTCCACTCAAGCACACAGAGCGACGTCCGGCTTCAAGGTAAGCGTCAGGTCAAGCTTGTTTGAGTGTGTTATGCCTGTCGGTGAACTCGAAGCTCTGTAGCGAGGGTTCATCCGGCAAGGCCAAGAGACTTTTGTGTATTGGCCGATTATTATCGGGAGGTTTTACGTGACGCTATGTGCTATTGCACGACTTGGGAGTGCTAAATTGCTCCCTTTTATTCTGCAGCGAGTGTGAACACTCGGTGATCTCGTAAAAGGCTTACCCGTGCCTGGTACCCTTCCGCTGTTGGGACCACGAGTTTTCAAAACACCTGCTAGCTTTGCTCGTGCTAGTAGCGTGTTCTTATTTACTGGTTGGCCTATATAAGTAGTTTACAAGGTCCAGTTTGTCCCGGTGCAAGGGCAGAACTGGGGTCTTCAGGTCCGCCCGAACGATCGTTTACTATCCTAGTAGACGTATTGTTGTGGGAACATCCTAATTACATCTGTAGCTAGAGTTCACGTGGGATTTCCAACACCACAACTGGTGCCGCGACCCGGGAACAGATTGTGACCATTGTGAACTGTTTGTATGGCCTTCCAGTTTACGAGCTACCAAGAGAAGAAGAACAAGAAAAAGAAAAGAAACATGGCGAAAGGACAACCGACGGTACCAGTTACGCCTGCCAAGTCTGGCGGGGCTCGCAACGAGAGTTCAAGCCCGGCTGCGCGCTTTGCAGCCGCCACCGAGCTTTAGGTGAGCTTCGACGACGAAGCGGACATCAGTCCTGACGCCCACGATTATGAAGATTACGAAGATAAGACGCCGGCTCCAGAGCCAGGCGCAGCGACGCCGGAGACGGCCACGCTATCATCGAGGCTGAGCGGGGCGACCAAGTCCCTTTCGAGGAACCTCGCCGACGAGCTCGATGATGTTGCGGGACCGGAACCGGCCTATGATGGTTACGACGATGGGACCGAGGGTTTTAAACCTTCGGTGGCGAGTGCAAAGCATTCAGCACTGCTGAGGGCACCTCGCCCACCTATCAACGGTGATACACCAGCCGCCAAGCGCGTTTTCGACCGCGTACAAGCGCTGATGCAGAATGATGAGTGGATGCAGCTGTTCAAGCCCATCCCCAAGAAAAAGGTTGACTGGCCTGCGCTTGCGCAGGAGCTTCAATACCCAGTCAACTCGGTTTCGACTAGTCAAGTTGCCGAGGATTCAGTTTCGCTACTGTTGTCGCTGGGGTTCGAGAACGAGACGTACCCATCGACGATGTCGCTCCAGGATTGGAGTCCACATGAAGCCGGAGCTGCTCTCCAGAAATGGAAGAAGAAGCTTCGAAAGGCGTTTGGCGCTGTTGGCATCAATGCCGGAAAGCAGCCTGTGAGTCGACCGATGATTCAAGATGAAGATCCGTCTAAGATTCCACTGCCGCCGACGCCCCAACGACTCGTTCGTACTCCTCCGACCAAGCGTGGAGCTGAGCGTGGTGCCTTTGGCACTACCGGAGCTTCACCGTACTTTCAAGACTCGCACATGGTTACGCCACGTTCGGAGAGCCGTATGCAACGCATTTACGCAAGTAACGAGGGTTCGTTCGGTCGCCGAGGCGGTGCGCGAGCTCCCAAAGGTGGTGCCGGACGTCGTCAAGTCGACAGCGATGGTTCGTCCAGTGACGATGACATTTAGGTGCGTACATTCGACGAGGAAGATCCTCAACTCGAGTTGATGCGTCAGATGAATGAGCTAGCGACGCTGAACGACGTGGACCCAACACCGAGGATTAAAATGGCTTCGCACCGACCGCTGGATCGCATCACGCCGTTCTCAGGCTCTCGCAACAAGAGCGAGAACTGTATGCAGTGGCTCCGTGGGTTCGTCTATGAAATGACTGGAACCCACACAGATGCCGATAAATGGTGCATTCCATTTGAGCTAAGTCTCCGGGACGGAGCCATTCATTGGTTCCGTCAACTTCCGAAGAAGACGAAGCGCAAGTGGAAGCTGTTGAGCGATGCGTTCATCCGCTACTACTGCTCGCAGTTCACGCAGACGGCACTGTCGCGTTACTACTCCGCCAAGCGGGAACGTAATGAACATCTGTGCGACTACATAAACAGGCTGAATGGCTATGCTCGGACCGCCCGTCTACACTTCGAGAAGAGTGGTCGCGACGCGAAAGAACACGTACAGCAGTTCCTGGCAACATGCGATGATGACAAGCTGGCGGAGAGTCTCTACCACGCTCGAGTCGCCGACATTCACGAGCTCGAAGAGATCATCGAAAATGTTCTCAAGGGCAAGGAGAGGATGGCCAAGCGTGACAGTGAGTACCGATACTCCAAGAGTCGTGATACGCGACGCGACGATGGATTCGCCCGCAACAACCGGCGTGATGACCGTCGCCGCGATGACAACCGAAACAAACCAAGAGTGACGCTCATTGAAGCCACAGTGGACGACCTACTAGCTGAATTAGAAGGTCGTGAAGCTGCTCAGGGAGGCACCGAGTATTCAAACGAAGATCCGAACGCTTACGACGATGTCCAAGATGAGTACAACGACTTTCAGCCTGATAATACGGACGGTGATTTCTCATTGTACGAAAACGACCGATACCTCGCCGCGGCTAACGAAAATGAGCGTCGTGCAGCTGTTGAAGGCACCTACGCACGTTCAGACAACCGTCAACCACGTGGAAACGTGCCTGATCGCGATAATGGCTTCAATCAAGATCGCCGAGGTGGTGACCGTGGGTTCAATCAGGACCAACGCGGTCGACGTGACTTCAACCGCGACAACCGACGCCCACAGTACGGACCATGCGCGGTGTGCGGTGGCATGAGTCACTCCGCCCACTACTGTAACAAGCGATGCAAGTTCTGCAAACAACTCCACGATGCTGGACAATGCGAACTTTTCCGCAACTTCCAAGACCTTGCCAAATTTGTGCGCACCAAAGGCACGAAGGAGGAACTCCCGCCAGAGCTCAAGGCCGTCGTTCAAGAACGTCATTTAAACTAGGCAGCCCGCCAACTACAACTGGGTTGGTCCCTATCAGGCTGCCACAGTTAACCGAGCCTTCAATGGAAGCAGAGTGTATCTTTGCTTTCATGGGGCAGAGTGAATGGCCTGATAATTACGTAACAAGTGTGAACGCGACGGAAAATGAAAAGGAGAGGAGTAGAATCCTCGGTGAACGTGTTGGAGAGAGAGTGGAGTGTGCTGATGCTAATGAGGGCACCAGCGAGGGTTCGCTCGACTTGGTTTCGAGTGCAGCGCGAGACGAGCCCAAGAGTCACTTCAAGATGATGAAGTTGAACCCTGGCGAGAGACAGGGGTGGTGGTCGGCCAAGAAATTCGACCGACGGATCAGAATGAGAGCTCTGGTGCAAGGCGCTGTGAACGACCAGCGAACGAGGATCCTCCTCGACACAGGAGCGAACGTTAGTGTGATCACTGACGCCTTTGCCAAGAAGTTGCGACTCCGAGATGTACCTGATCACGGACGCCGCATTGACATTCAAGGAATCAACGAAGGCAAGGTGTCTACGACGCGACGAGCGTGCGTCAAGATTACGCTCGGATGGGAGATGGTGTACGAGTTTGAGATGTGGGTAATGGCGCATAGTGCAGGCGTCGACGTGGTACTCGGGACCGACTTTATGATCCCAGCTGGGATCCGGTTGGACCTGTTCCACGGCGCGGCGCAATTACCGCACGAAGTCCAAATCCCGCTGATAAAGACCAAGAACATGATCGACGGCGAAGAATACGGCTCCCATGTGAACGCCGGGCCACCCGAGCGGTTGGACATTCAAGCGCACGAGTGGCGAGAATATCGACTAGCGAAGCGTCAAGTCGGGCTGGAAGAACACGTACTGTGGCTTCGTCGAACGAGCAAGCTAATCCCGTCAGTGACGAGGTTTCGACGTGGACGGCCTCAGAGCATTCGATTGACCAACGTGTCTGATCGAAACTGTGTACCTACCAGCACACGACTCGATCGCGATGTGGATTCCAGATGGGGATTTGCCACGAGATGACGGCTTTGTGCGTCTGGAGTCCAAGAAGTACCAAGACTGGCAAGTGTTGGCCTACGAAGGTTGTAGAGACCGCGAGCTCTTTCAGCGTGAATGCGAAATCTACGAACAATGGCTTGCAACTCAGCCTTCAGCAGTTGATCGACCAGACTACCCAGAACCCAGTGGAGTGCTACCACGACCTCTAGAAGACTCGCTAGTGGATTCTAGTGATCGTCTGACATGTGCAGAGCGCTGGGCACTGATCCTGGAAGAACGTGAACAAGTGGAAGCCTGTCTGGCGTCTGGGGTGACAGCCGGGGATTCGGCCGACGGTCAGCCTTCCGCAGAACCTTTGGACACGTACACGACAACCCATGGCGGAGGGAATAACGCGAACGAAGCCTCGGTAGTGCGTACACACGAACTACTGAGACCGGTGAACGTGGTACATACGCCAACGAGTGTTAGTGTCCAGTCAGGGGTGACCACGGAAGCGACAAGCAACGGCACTGGATTGAATGGAGTCACCCGTTTTGACGAAGCTGTCCCGGCCTTGTGTGTCACCAAATATGCGAACGAGCCACCGGTGGTTGATCCAGAGGATACAGGCATCGCGCAGAAGGTGTTGAGTACGGCACCGAGTATTCATTGCAAGATTGGTGCGAATTCCGAAATGTCAAGACAGCGGCAGAACGAGGAGCGGAACAAAAGTCAACAACCCAATATGTCGGCGGCCCACGCATTCAATATTGCGAACGACGACTCGGCAGAAGGCCCAGAGATGGGAAACCAGGATGGGAAGGAGATGGACCAAGTACCGACTGTTGAAATCAAAGCGGATGCCAATGTTGAGTCAAGGGAAGAATCCGTAGCGGCGTTGGACGGAACATACATCTCGGCTGCTCGAGTGTTAACAACCAAGGGAAATGAAGCAACGGAGGATACGAGAAATGATTTCTACGAACACCCAGCTAACAACATTGGCCTGGACGACTACGCGAAGGAGCTGGCATTCCTGCCGGATCTGACCGAAGAGATCAACACGACAATTGACTACACTGCGCCTAATGTTGCTGATCCTGAGCTGTCGGCTGAACGCCGAGAACGTCTGGTCGCGACGCTAAAGAACCACGAGCACATCCTGATTGCTAGTGGTAACGCACTACCGCCGCCAGCCTACGGTGCGGTATGCGATATCGACACACAGGGGCACGCCCCAATTAAACAGCGTGCCCGACGCGTGCCGCTGCGATTTCTCGGCAAGCTGTACGAGCTGCTGCGCGCTTTATTGCGTGCAGGACTGATCGTCTTTTCAGACAGTCCATGGGCATCGCCGATCGTGATTGTGATGAAAAAGAACGGGCTGGACATCCGGCTCTGCATTGATTACAAGATGGTGAATGCTATCACCGCGATCATGGAGTACGCAATGCCGCTAGTCGACGACCTGTTAACCGATCTCGAGCGCTACCTATGGTTCTGCTCGCTGGATGCAGCAAGCGGCTTCTGGGCGGTCATGATGACCTTACGAGCGCGTAAAGTGTCGGCGTTCGTCTGCGCACTAGGACATTTTGAGTGGCTACGCATGCCCTTTGGGTTAAAGAACGCGCCGATGATCTACCAGCGTATGATTGACAACGCACTCTGGGGGTTCGTTCAACCTAAAGGAGGTTGGTTTGAATACTCGGAGAGGATGCGTTTAGCTGAAGAACAGGCCAAGGAACGTCGTGGGCCAAGCGCCGAGAATTCGTTTCAAACGAAGTTCGCGGCAGACCGCGAAGCACCGGTAGAGACCGACCCTGTACTACAACTCGTCAACAGCCCCGTCGCTGACATGTTTACGAACGGGGAATCAGATGAATCATCGCTGATAACTGTATTTGGTCGACGGTCGTTTGTGGATGACATTTGCTTCGGTGGCGAGGATTTCGACAGCTGCCTGGCGACGCTGGACCGATTGCTGGCAAGATTTGCACAGTGTCGGATCAGCATTAGCTTCACCAAGAGCATCTTTTGCCAACCCAAGGTGGACTTTCTGTCGCATAAAATTTCGATAGAAGGTATCAGAGCTGACCCCAAGAAGCTTGCAGCCATCACCGAGCTTCCGTTTCCAACGAGCAAGAAGGGCATGCAGTCGTTTCTTGGAGCGGTTAATTACTACAGCCGCTTCATTCAAGACTTCGCGGTCTACGGTGCGGCGCTATACCAGCTCAAGGATGAAGACTTTGTCGTTGAAGGTGGCCTTTCTGTGGCACGTCGTTCCTTCAAAAAATTGAAGACGAGTGTTTCACATTCACCCATCCTCAGGCACTTCGATCGGTCAAAAGAAGTTCACGTCATGCTCTTTGCGAATGAATGGGCATTGAGCACTACGCTAATGCAAGAACATGACGGCAAGTTACACCCCGTACGGTTCCTCGGTCGGGTGCTCAAGGAGGCCGAGATGAACTATCATCCTGCTGAGAAATGACTCGCGTTTTCCACTCTTAATTCACTTCGGTGGTAGGTGGGCTTATCTGTTTTCAAACACAGCCACAATCGAGTCCAATTGCTTGGTACTAAGCTGTGAGAAGACCGATTAGAGAACAGTCCCTGACCGATCTCTACCTGGAAG
>NW_003303729.1:242418-245041 GCF_000142945.1 Phytophthora infestans T30-4
GAAGGTGCTTCAGGGCCAAGCACAAGAGCTGAGTTACAAAGAAGCTCGAGATGCCTGGAAGTATGCTGACCGGCTCGTATTGTCTGAAGACGGCGTGCTTCACTATCTTGGATTGAATCGTCGGTACGACCACGGTTGGCAAGAGGAGATCAAGCTGCGGCTTGTGGTACCAACAACCATGATTCAAGAGGTCTTGCAAAATTGTCACGACTCGCTGGAAGGAGGACATCAAGGTGTGGTGAGAACGTTCCAACGCGTTAAGTCCGATTATTATTGGATCGGCTTGTACGCTGACGTAAAGAAGCATGTGAAGTCATGTCCAGATTGCAGCTCGAGTAAAAGCCGTCCACAGCTTCGTGGATACTCACCTGGTAACGTGCTAGCCGAACGACCTTTCCAGATCGTCTCGATGGATTTTGTGATCCCACTACCGAAATCTCGTAGGGGCAACACGGCGTTGCTCCTATTTCAGTGCTCGTTCACGGGATTCGTTATTGCCAAGGCTATGTCAGATACGACTGCACTGAGTGTTGCCCAAGTGTTCGAAGAATGTGTGTACCGACGGTTCAGAGCCCCATCATTAATAAGGCATGACCGCGACCCACGCTTCATGAGCGAGGTGTTCCAAGCGTTCGCAGAGATGATGCAGTCAAGATCAAGAGCGACTTTGAGCTATCGGCCACAGGCTAATGGACAGCAGAACGTTCGGTGAAGTCAGTGATGGGGTCCGTACGGGTGTACGCAGAAGACCCTCTACAGCAAGATTGGGACGAAATCGCGGAGAAGCTAGTATTTGCTATTAATACTTCTCAAGACACTACGAGAAAGGAAACGCCGTTCTACGTCGTTCATGGTTGGGATGCGCAGTCGACGTTGCGGGCAATGTCGTCATCACTCAAACGAGGACTCGGCAAGCAGTCTGACGCACTGGCGTGGCGGCGCGAGATCAATCGACAACATGAGGTCGCCCTCACTATGGCCAAAGATTATCAGGCTGTAGAAAAGGAGCGAAGGGCTAAAAAGCATAATGAGGCCCTCAACCAAGTGGAAACGAACACTCGGCGAACCCTCCAGAAGCTTCGGAAGAGATGGAAGATCCTGCAAGAGCTCCACCGAGATCTCTTTTTGAGATTGGGAGCCGGGCGTGGTTGTACATGGAACGCGTCAAACCGGGCTTGACAAAGAAATTAGCTCATCGATGGCATGGACCTTTTCGGATCAAGCGCAAGGTGGAAGAGTTTGCGTACGAGCTGGAACTGCCTGACCGAAGTGGGTATCGCTTCTACCCAGTAGTGCATGTGTCGAGACTCAAGGCTGTCAACGAGTTCAACAGTCGACCGAACACTCGGTTGGTACTAGACGCGACTAGTGAAGCAAGACTCGACTTCGATGAGGAACTGTTGCCTGAGGACAGCTGGGAACCAGATCAAGTTGCCGGTGAATATGAAGTCGAGGCCATCCTCGACGACAGAACGCCACTGACGACGAGCACGGAGCGTGCTGTACGCGAGTTCAAAGTCAAGTGGGTGGGCTATGAAGATTCAACTTGGGAACCATCATCCAACTTGTCATGTGGAGGTCTGCTGTACGACTATTTGCGAGCCAAGAAGAGCGAGAATCGGCTGCAGATGGCGCAAGTGGCGGACGAAGACTAGCGTGACTGGATCACGTGTGAACTGTCCACAGGGCGATGCAGCCTGTGGTAACAGACGAAAAACGTTACTGCAACAACAAATTGTATATGCATTTGAAGAACAACATGAACATGATTACGCTGTGGAAGTGGATTAAGAATAAGAAAACATGAATGCCGACCGCGGAGCGATCACTGAAAACGAAGTCACGCGGGACACCTCAACAGTTAGCTGAGATGCTGGAGAACGTCGTAGAACGTGCAGCGAGGATTCAAATCGATTACAAGTGTCTGGCCGCGGTGGCCAAGAGTGTCAACGAAGCCGAGTCACCACTCTCCTTCTCCTCTTCATCAAGAACCTGAGCCTCGGCAGCTGGAGCTGAAGCCGGACCCTGCGAATCCTCGGTACCAGCTTCAACAGGAGCAGCAGCCAGAGCAGGACGTGGAGTACCCGGTGGCGAGTCAAACAACGAACGCCAGGTCGAAATAAGCTCGGTTGAATCGAGAGACGGGTCAACGATCACGCTTCGGTACACATCCACGAAACGTGTACCACGAGGATTGAAGAACTCCGGATTACGCTGGCACGGGAAGTACGTGGTGTTGTACGGGTGCTGATGCGGCGCATTCATCCATCCAGTACGCCATGGCTGACGAGCGTCGAGAGCCGGAACTTCGGAAAGCCAGTCAGATGTCTGAGGTGCGAATGGCAAGTTTTTAATGGGGTACCACGGCTTAGACGGCTCCAAAAGCAACTCGGGACGAATGAATGACACTCCGGAAGCACTAGATGAAACCGAGTCACGACTCCACGCCATGTACTGCTCACGGTACTTGTTACGAAGAAGATCGGCACGACGGTCGCGCTCACTGAAGAGCTTCTTTAACATAGCCCTCAGTTCCTTCAAGCGTTCCTTGTCGTGGCCAACCCTTTTAGCTTCTTCAGCGAGACCTCGTTTAATACCAGCTAGCGGAAGCCAGTGGAGACGC
>NW_003303729.1:246215-248754 GCF_000142945.1 Phytophthora infestans T30-4
ATATAGGGGTGGCAAAAGGCAAAGGTATATTTCTCTCCTTTCAGTGAAGTGTTATCTTCTCATCCGGGAGTGTGCACATGGAGAACGGTGGGATGGAAGTTCGTTGATATAGCATACGCGAGCAAGCGAGTTGAACAAAAAAGAAGGCGAGACTAGCAACAAGGGCCGTTGACCCGCGCTGGTGCACAACACACGAAACAGTAGCAACAAGCACTGTAGTCGCGTGTGCTGGTCTCGAGACAGACGGGTTCAGAAGCAGCGTGGAAAAGGCATGTCTCCGCCCGGGATTGAACCGGGGACCTTCTGTTTACAAGACAGATGCTCTACCACTGAGCCACACAGGCGTAACTCTTCCTATTCACACTTACATCGTACACAAACTCAAACCAACAACTTCCACAAACTCAAACCACCAGCTTCCACAAACTCAAATCACCAACTTCTACAAACTCAAACTACCAGCTTGCCACAAAACGCAGCTGCCACGTCACTAACGCACACACGCCAAAAACAGAACACAAAATAAAATACATCCTGTACCAACACACGAAACAACACCATCCTATCACCGACACAACAACGACCGGACAAGCACACTCGCTACCCCGTCAAGTCCGCTTCCTATCAGCCATGAAGCTCCAAAGATCAGGCTCATGGGTCACGCTGATACTATGCGCTCACTGCTACCTCGGCTGCTACGCTAACGATCGGTCGAATGCGGGGTCCAGCACCTAACAAGTGCTCAGGAGATCGCTGGGACGCGGACGGAGTCATATCAGCACACGCACATCACATCATCCACCCGCGCAGCAAGCGTTTGCTGTGCCTGTACATCCACATCTGCCCGCGCAATAAATGCAGTGCCCACCGCCTTGCGCAATTTTACATTAAATCAGATCCTTTGGTTCGTCGAGTGCGGAACTAGACATAGGCTGTGCGAAACCAAGTTGCAAGCTGATGTGTTGCCGCACACCCTGTTCTCCTTCTGTTATCAACGTACTTGTCCTAGGCAAGCTTTACCAGAAGGAGGTGAAGCTTCCGAGTCTGCTCGGTATTCGCTCCAATAGAAGACTTGTACACCTCGCGTTCACGAGCCAGCTTCTTTTGCAAAGTGCTGATGAAAACGTCCCGAGCTTGGACCTCGCAGTGAAGACGATTCAAATCCTCTGCGTGTCGCTCCATAGTGGCTTGAACACTTGCGAGCATGGCGTCGTTCTTGGCGCTCGACTCGCGGAGAATCTTGACGTTGTGGTGTAAGGCTTCAATCTCTGCGTTGGCAGCCTTGAGGAATGTCTCCGCGTTCTCACGAGCCATGATGTGGGGTGCCACCGAACGTACGGCGGCAGCAGCCTCGGACTGAGCAAACCGCAACTGACGCTCCAAGTCGGCAACTCGTTCGGGTAATGCCGACAGCGCGTCAGGAACAGGTTGTATCGCAGCGAGGGCATCATCGAAACCAACAGCAGTCTCGAGGCGACGCTGAGTGTGTATATCGCCGTGGAGAGGAGGCGCAACGCTTAGCTGCACTTGGTGACGAGCCATTGCAGTCAAGTACGGGATTATCGAGGTCATCATGTGATCGACCGATGCCTCCGTACTTTCAGCCAGCAGGGCGCGCAGCGAATCTTCGGTGAGTGGTGGCGGACCACCAGCTGGGGCAGGAGGAGCAGCAGGAGCCATCTCCGCGGATTCAGCGACGACGGGGAGTGCTGCAGGAGCTACCACAGGGAGTGAAGAGTCCGGGGCAGCGGGCGCCGGAGTGTCGGTTGATGACGCTGCTGTCGAAGGAAGTGCAGCAGACTGAGGGGCGTTCGAACCCTCGGTCTTGCCCTCCTGAGAAATAAGTCGAGTGACACGAGGTGATGAGCAAGGTACCGATGATTCTGGAGAAGGATAGGCTTACGTACCTCCAGCTGCTCACGTTCGCGACGTCTACGAGGATTGAGACGCTGAAAAGCGTCGGACACGGCTCGATTCAGACGCTTGGACATACGGTGGCGAGATGGTGAATTGAAGAATGAAGAAATGTCACAACGGGCACCAGTACCGTGGCTTCCATTGCGACAGGGGCAGTTGTGGTGTAGTGATTTCTCCGTAGTTGCGGATTATCACCCGTCGACAAAGACGTGACACCGCCCAAGTTGTTCAAGCGACGAACCCTCGGTCAGGTGATGTACGGAGACGCCAATGTGCAAGGGACTCGACGGCGTCACCTCCGAGTTTTCAACAAGTATCGGATACGGCCCTATGTCACTGAATCCAGGCTGTCCTTATTATAAGTAATGGACTGGCCGGATTCGCATTCAGCGGACCATCTACGGTACGAACCCTCAGTGGCGGTTGGGATGAGTTCGCGGAATATTCAGCGACCTTTGGAAGACACGTTCACCGTCTGGGACAGGGCGCGGACCGTTAAAGATGCTCATGCGACAGTGCAGACGACGCTTGGCATGCAAGAAGATCCATAACGGATCATTGTCCACTTGATATTTGTATACTTGATTAGGACTTCACACTAGGAATAGACCCGAAAGGGTAA
>NW_003303729.1:258646-259824 GCF_000142945.1 Phytophthora infestans T30-4
TTCGTTACGAACGATCACTTATCGCCAGCAATTTCCTCAAACCAGCACAATTTTTTATGTCGAAGTTGCGGCGATCCACGCTCGCCAAAGACATTAAGATGCTGAGTCATGTGAGTATTTGCTGTTCCCAGACGACTAGTAAGGAGCTTGAAGAAATTGGACTTCCCAATTTGCTTCTCCATTGAATATAACACGAGCATAACCTTCGTCTTGTTGTCTGGATAGGACAAAGACTACCAATATACTCCATCAACCACTGGTACCTCTCAGGATGATCGAAGCAAATGATACGCTTCAGGTAATCAATTAACACTGGGTGCAAGTCAGATTCGGTAATTTCTTCGTGCAAATCCTTCGCCAGTAGTGGATTTGTTAAGCTGAATGTCTCCATGTCATTTGGATCATGTTCCCATTTGCAGACAGTATTTGCAAACTTGTGGAATGGAGCCGTGTTTAGAAGGTCAGACAGCTTGATGGAACGTGGCTTCTTGTTTTCAATGAACTGAATTTGCACCTTGAAGAAGTTCTTTGGATCATATGCCTTGATCACAAAACTATCGTCCTCCGTTGGCTTACGCTTGTAGTAGGCGATATCGGTTCCTTCAAAGACGTAGAACTCGTGAATGAAGTAGAGTACAAATCGTTTCAGCACATGAAGAGACTCGAAGCTGGTAGTTTTCAACATCTTATCGAAAGTACTGAAATTTTAATCAAAGTCACAGTTGGGCTTGTTCTCGATCACTAGATACTTCTCTGCCCAATATTCAATCTCATCGATCTCAAATGATGTATCCACCATGGCTGAACGCATGTCGTCAATTGTTTGGCCAGTTAATTCCACCAGCTGAGTTAGTGTTGCCAACTTCCGCTCAGATTTGAATGTCAATTCGAAAATCATGATCAGGTGTGGAAAAGCTCAAACGTCTTCGAAGTGGAAGTTTTCCTTGGCTCCTTGGATTTCATATTCATCTTTCCGGTGCTTGTGTGCAGCAGAATTACAACCATCAGCCACCCCCTATCAGTTTGGCTTCGTGTCAGGTTATGGATAATACTTGGAATCCAAACCCAATGCATCGAAATCCTTTAGGAGCACAACTCCTTTGTTGAAACGCCATACTTGATTGTTTTGAATTAACCATAAGAATATGTGCTTGGACATGAAAGTACCCAATCCAGAA
>NW_003303729.1:261472-263886 GCF_000142945.1 Phytophthora infestans T30-4
ACGTCCAAGTGGATCTGGTAGTCAAGTTTGAAGACTTTGACAGCCTCGAACTGCTCACTGTTCTCGATATGGATCCATATGATATGATCTTGGGCATGCCCTGGCTTGAGAAGCAAGAGCCCAGGATCGACTGGCGAGGCAAGGCAATCGGTGCCAGCCGCCCTGCGCAGTCCGACAGAGCATTGGTGGGTCATGTTCCCACCTCTGTCAGGACCCGGGGCGCCAGCAAGGGCTGCCAGGGTACCAAAGCAATTGGCAGATGCTTGGGGGTCGTCGACGTATATGAAGGCTCCGAGGATGCTTTGATGGTGGCAGCGTCCAGAAGCGGCGCTGGCCAAGTGGGTAACTTAGGTCAACAGGCGGGTAGCTTAGTTCCGCAGACAGCTGCAGCTGTCATGGACACCGAGAACAGCGTGTTCAGAGTGGGTAACAGAGTTCCACTCACGGTCGCCCAGACCTTAACTGAAGAGGAAGGCGTCGAACAGGCTTCCTGTGTGGGTACCACAGTACCACACGAGGCCACGAGTGCCTCGGATGTCGTAGCGCCGACATTTCTAGACGTGGGCAGCAAAGCTCCACGTCACGGTCGCCGTCGTCAACGACGCCGCCGCCGGCTCAAGTCGGATCCGAACTTCGTTCAGATCGACTTCGCTTCAAGCGACTCGGAGTCCGGGGACCGGGCTCCTACGACAAGGCCGGTGAAAGACTGTTATCACGTCTTCGATGGCGAGACCGGAATACCCGTTAAGGCATCTGGTGTCCACTTGGAACCGTTGCCAGAGGTTGCAGAGATACTGAACCTGGAGGAAATGACGATTGAGTCTTTCCTGGCAAACCTCAAGGCTGGATAGATTGCTGAGATGGTGCTCACGAGACCTGAGTCCACTCGGAGGAGCTGAACTCCTCCTCTGTCTTGGACGAGAACGTCCTGGAAGACCTAAACAAGCAGCGTCAGACGCGCTTGGGTTCTGAGATCCTTAAGAACCTTAAGGATCCGGTTTATTATTTGGTGACGGAGTATGTAGACGTGGTGAACATTCACCGACCCAACTCCCACCGGATCGAGGCGTACGGCTCGAGATTGATCTCGTGCCCGGCACAAAGTATTGTGTCACGAGGCAATGGCCTCTCCCGCGCGAACAGTGCGAGGTCATTGATGCCTTCTTCGCCGCGAAAGCGAAGGCAGGCATGGTGCGGGAGTCGAAATCCCCGCACTCGACGCCGACTTTCTGCGTTCGGAAGCCGAACGGAAAGTGGCGTCTGGTTCACGCTTATAACAAGCTGAACAACGCAACAGTGCCGGCCCAAACACCAATCCCACGAAAGGATGTGTTGTTGAACAACATGGCCGGGAGCGTACTGTAGAGTGCGCTGGATTTGGTAGACGGATACTACCAAATCCTGATGCGAGAGAGCGACATCTCGCTCACCGCGGTAAGCACTTCAAGCGGCATGCTTTGGGAGTGGCTCGTCATGCCCCAGGGCTTGTCTAACGCCCCGGCGACATTCAATCGCCTGGTGACGCAATTGTTCCGCCCTTTGCGTACCTTCGTACAAACGTACTTCGACGACATATTCGTCCATAGCCGTGACGAGGGAGGCAAGACGGCCATGGAGGTACATGTAGGACACCTCCGTCGAGTGTTGGACGTAATGCGAGCGAACAAGCTCTACGCCAACATTGACAAGTGCGTTTTCGTGTCACCAGAGATTAAAGTTCTCGGTTGCTTCGTAAGCAACGTGGGCGTTCGGGCTGACCCAGACAAGGTCAAGCCATAGCAGCATGGCCGACGCCCCGATCTCAGAAGGATCTTCGAAAGTGATTGGGCTTGGCCACCTACCTTCACAAGTACAGCGCAGCGTAGTCGGGCTTCGCTAAGCCCTTGTCGAGCCTCCTTCAGAAGGACGTCGACTGGCGCTGGAAGCTAGAGCACCAGGATGCTTTTGACAGCATCAAGGTCAGTCCCCAAGAGGCCCCTGTCCTGGCCCTGCCGGATCAGACGAAGCCGTTTAGCGTCGTCTGCGATGCCTCCGATTACGCCATCGGATGTGCATTGCTGCAGACCGGCACGGCTGGACACGAACGAGTCATCTCGTTTCAGTCCTGGCAGTTCAAAGCCGCCGAGCGGAGCTATTCTGTCCACGACACGGAGCTCCTGGCAATAAAATATGTCCTTGTGAAGCTTCGTGTTCACCTTCTGGGCTCTCGGCCCTTTCGTGATCTACACAGACCACGCATCCTTGAGGACGGTGACTAACTCGCCTCACCTCTCCCAAAGGATGGCGAGGTGGCTGTCCTTCTTCGCGGAGTACAACTTTCCGCGTCGAATACAAGCCGGGCAAGCTCAACGTGCTTGCGGGCGCCCTTCTTGCGCCGTCCTGATTAGAGTTGCCCACATCACGCGGGTGACAAC
>NW_003303729.1:264872-268511 GCF_000142945.1 Phytophthora infestans T30-4
GAATTAATGTTGCGTTTTAACGCTGAACTCCTCTTCCGTAATGACTTAATTACAGAGGCTTTTGCCTTCCTCGTTGTTGCCCCGGAGTTGTTTGTTCCCACCAGGCTGCGGGAATTGTATTTATTGTCCCCGACCTGAGGGGTGTGGCGCGGGTTCCGCGATGCCATGGCAGCGGCCCAAGATAAACAAAAGGAGTACTCCGACAAACATGACAGAGGAAACTTAAGTATATTTAAGGTGGGGGACTTAGTGTTGCTAGACACGACGAACCTACCTCTTGACACTGCCAGCTCTGTCGGCAGCAACAAGCTGAAGCACCGCTTCATCGGACCATTTGCAGTCCTGGCCAGACATGGTGCGTCGTACAGCATCGACCTGCCAAAGTCAATGACGACGCACCCGACGTTCTATATTGGACGTCTTAAGCGGTACTTTGATCCGCAGGGGGTTGCTGACTCGCAGACCAACCTTGTCCCAGCTCCTCGAAGCGAGGGCCGGTCACTGACGTCGACGAGGGCGTCGGAGCAGGCACCCAAGCCTCGGTCGGAACGGCAAGGCTGCGGTCAAGACCGTACGCCGGAGGGGCTCCGTGCGAACGGACCCCGGAGCCATACGCCGAGTACGCTGAGTACGCTGAGTACGCGGGGTACGCACTATACGCGTACGTCTGGGAGTGTGCCGCAGGCGGCTCCGAACGTGGCAGCAGAGCCCCGATCCGTCGGATCATGCGAAAGGCCTCGTCCACATCGGACGAAGAGGCCCGGCGATCCACCCGCAGATGCAGGCTCGCGACCTCTTGCTCCTACAGGCGGCCCGCAAGACGAGCGAGCTCGCCCTGATTCCCGGCCTGGGCAGCAGCATCACCGCCAGTCCCAAGGCCAAGTGCAATCTCAAGCACGAGGACACGTTGACGGAGGCGGTCAACCTCAGGGTCCCGTGTCGGACCCGCAGTCGGAGCACTCGGACGAGAGTGGCTCTCGGGAGGCGCCGAGTACTCGTACTCGTACGAGGGCACCTCCGCCCCCGCTTGACCGGAATGGAGAAGTCCACTTCCACGTGGAGCGGATCCTCCAGGAGCAACGGTGTCGCAGTAAGCGACAGCTCCTCGTGAAGTGGAGGGGTTATGCCCACTCCGAGAGCTCGTGGGGCCGATTGAACGGCTCCTGATTGACTGCCAGAAGGCTGTCGCAATCTGGGAACAGAAGCGGCGGCAGCTTCATAAGTAGTCCGGGGCTTCTTGCCCGAACAGGGTACGGACGATGAATACATTCCGTACTCGCGCTCATCGTGAGCGCTGGATGCCGCGCGCTTCAGGATGTCCCTTGGCAGCGTGCGCTTGCTGACCAAGTGGGCAAACCTCACACGAAGATCACGCTGGTCCAGGATGCGGGACAGCAGTTGATCTTCATGGAGTTCCCGTAACTCCGTGGGTGAGTACTTAAGAGACTCCACCCATGCCCAGAACATGTCCGCACAAGAACTTCACGTGGGACAGTTCTCGGGCATAACCCAGAGGTATCCCCAAAGAGGATAGAGGCCACCTCGGGTCACGGGCTTCTTACGACAAGTCGTGAAGTCCTTAAAGGGGATGCGGTGTGGCGTGAGAAGCACACACCGAGCAGCCTCCAAGTTGTCAACGAACAACTGTTCTTTCTGAACAAGGACACGTTCGTAAATGCCCCTAGAAGTGTGGCCGCCCACAAGGCCACGAGGAGCGACGAGAAGCTTGAAGAAGAGGTCAGCCCCAGAGCTCTCCTCGGGAGGCCAATACCCTCTTAGGTTGATGGCAACTCCCTGGCTGACGGGTGCCGCCACCGAACCCCCACGCACACGCTGGGCAGCTTGGAAATCCTCCTGCTGCTGGTCGAGGTCATTCGTGACCCCCCGGGGCTCAGAGATAGCACCCTCCTCCTCATCTTCTTCCTCCTTTTCTCCTCTTCATCCGAGGAGTCATAGATGCTCCGATAAGAGTGTCGAGACTCCTTCTCCTCGCGGAGTGGAGACTTAGAGGCCGTACGCTTCTTTGAGGGCTTGGCGCCTTCGGCTTTAGAGGTCTTAGCACGCGCAAGACCCTCGGCAAGCGAGAGACGTTTGCGAGGAATCTCTTCCTCATCGCCACCAGCTTTGGGAGTGCCCTTAGCCTCGACGGCCGGACTCTCAGAGCGGACAGACGTGATCACCTTGATCACTTGCGAGCGACTGCACGCTGTCGTCCTTGTGCTCACTGGGCACTGGGCTGTGCCCTCCCACAGAGCCCGCAGGAGCGTCGTGCGTGCTCTCGGACTCGACTTCGCCCTCACCGCCACAGTCGAACTCACGTTCTACGAACCGAGGGTTCGGACGGTTGTCTGGAGAGGCCGAGGGCGACGGTCTGCGGCGCTTGCTTGCTCGCTTGCCCACAGCCGCGTCACCCGAGGAACCGATCGCCTCGGAGGCCACCTGAGTAGCCTTCTTCAGTGCCGAGCCTTTGTCGTGAGGCTTAGTGCTCTTGGCTTGCGCCTTTCCGGCAGCAGCCTTGGAGTGTGTCTTCGCACCGCTATGTGCAGTGCCACGAGGCATGATAAACGGTCGAAGTGGAGACCTAAAAGAAGAGCGCACAGATTGCTGCTCGAGGCTCTAACTGTGAAGTGAGCCTCCGCCGCGCTCGCGCGGCCAAGTCGATGGTTTTCGACTTTTAGAATGAGAGTTTGTGACGAACACCTCTTCATTCTGATTGGTCGGTAAACCGAACCTAAGTGGGGGAGGGGGATGTAGCGGGGTACGTATCCCTAAGTGTACCCAGGTTACATGAAGTGTGACACGTCATACTTCGGGATATTTGGTACAAAGTACCAAGGTCATTCAAAGCCAACCATTGGTCAAACGACATTGCATTTCTATAGGTGGCTTATAGTTTGTATTAAACCCAAGCTTTATCTACCTATAAATATACTCAGTTTACATTCTACTTAAATTAGGTCACTTCGCTCTCTTTTGAAAAAAGAGGGGATCTGTGAACTGTCGTTTACTGAGAGTTTGTATACTCTCGGAAGATAACTTCCTCTAGCGCAAGGTGCTGTGTGACCCCGTCACAGTATACGTTGTTGCCAAAGTCAGGCGTGACATCATCGCTATGCTTGTAATCAACGGAATCACCAACTACGTGCATCTTCGACTTGATCCAATCACTTGGTGATAAAACTCGTGAATCCCCCAACTTGGGCTAATCGTATTTATCGACAGATTTCATGTGCTGAACACAATGCTCACTATAAATTTCTTCAATAGACTTGGTCATCGTTGGTTCAGCAACTGCAGGTTCAGCAATCACTGGTTCAGCAACTACAGGTTCAGCAACTGCTGGCTGAAACTTTGCGTGGTGTCGGCACCAATCGCCTTTTGGGTCGCACTGTTGGCTCGTCTTGAGGTGGTTTTCTGGGAAGATGTACTTACACATTGTTTTCTATATATTTAATTTAACCGCTCAAGATGAACTCACTATTATTTAGTTCCTATATATTGAGGAATAAATTTGTCAGAAATAAAAAAAATATTTTGAAGTGATCTGATTGGTTAAAATGAGCGGTGTGTTGCGTGAATGAGTGCTGCTACTAAGAACGGGAACTTTCCGCACGAAGATGGCAGAGGTCGAGTTGGTGG
>NW_003303729.1:268641-270743 GCF_000142945.1 Phytophthora infestans T30-4
CCTGTTCCCCTCACGATTGTTGACCCCTCTCTTGGCGCCGGGAAGCAAGGGGAAAGCCACGTGGATGAACCACGACCCCACGGCTGAAAGGCTTCTTGCGACGGTGCCTCCAGCCCCGAGTATGAAGAGATCTTTTCGTCGTGGATTCTCGACGAAGATTGCTTTGAGAAAGACCTTTCAGCCTGGTCGCAAGGAGATTCACGTGCTGGGTGGAACTGCCACAATTGTCGGGAAGCTGAGCTGCCTCGAGATCGTCACCTTGTTGTGGGCGACGTCCATATCCCAATCACGCAAAGTATGTCGTTCGAATCCGCCAGCACTGGTCGCATTTTGCAACCGCATTTCTGAACGACAGTACCGACGTGAAAGCTGGCGCATTGGTCGAGTTACCCCGAGACACGTATCTTCTTGGTGATTCGACACTCGGCTCTCGTATCTACATTCGTCATTGCTACCCTGCGCTATGGGAACTTTGTCTCGAGAGGATCCACGATGAAAAGACGAACACACCGCATCTCGTGATCCTCGGCAACCCGGGAATCGGCAAGACGTTTTTCGGCTATGTGATCGTGCTTCATCTTGTCCGTACTAATGAAACGGTGGTATATGAGAGTGGTGGCCTCAAGAAGCGCTTTTTATTTGCTCACAATGTGGTGGCTCAAGGATCTCAGGAAGATTTTGTGCACATTCTCGACCAGCCGACTACATACTACATCGTGGATGCCGTCAAGCCTGCGTATTACCCAGCGAAGACGATTCTTTTGACGTCGCCGCGCCGCTCCATCTGGTACGAGTTCAACAAGACCAATTGCCGGTCCTGCTACATGCCAGTGTGGTCTTTGAAGGAGATTCTACAATGTCGTAAGCTGATGTACTCGGATACACCTATGGACGTCGTGCAGGATTGCTTTCATCGATGGGGTGGTATTGCTCGCTATGTCTTGCGATTTTCACAAGTTGGTGACCAGCAGGTGTTGCTTGAAAAAGCAATGGACATTGTTGATCTCGACTGGTTGGTGAAAGCCTGTGGTCAACTTGATGCGAACGACGCTCAAGTGTCGCATCGATTGCTGCACTATCGCGTCAGCAAAGCTTTTGACAGCGAGTACTTCGTTTTTGCATCGCAATATGTTCAGCAAGCGGTGTACAATCGGCTGTACAAGAGGGATAAGCGGAAGCTGCTAGAGTTCATTGCTGCCTCGGATGGAGTTGGTGCTCTTGCTGTGCTTCGTGGCCACTTGTTCGAAGGGCATGTGCATTCGGTACTGCCGCGAGGTGGAACGTTTAAAGTTCGACGTTTGGTCGAAAACAACGAGGCGTACGATGATGATGATGACCCTATGGGAGATGAATGGGACGGCGATGACGAGGATGGTGATGATGGCATGAATGCAGATGATGCCGTTGCGATGGAAGAATCCACTGCTGTGGCGTTGGTCGACGGTGGCGCCGCACCTGTCATTTCTTTTGAGAGATTCGAGAAAGTTGTCGTTTTCAATGATGACAGTGAAATTGAAGCTGCTACTAACACGAGTTACCTACAGCCAGCGGCGAAGAATTACCAGTCGGTCGATGCGATCATCAAGCCGGATATTTTGTTGCAGGTGACAGGTGCACACAAACACCCCTGCAAGCAAAAAGGTCTCCACGATGTGTTGAAGCTTCTGGGAAATCCTGCAGCACCGCGGCTGTTCTTCGTGCTTCCGCCTGACAGATTCACCGATTTCAAATATCAAAAGTATCTGGACTCAAAACGCAAGAGGATGATGGCGCCAAGCTATGAGAACGTGTGCAAGATACAGCAGTTTGCGATGGAAGTCAAACTTGAATCGGAGTAGGTGTGCAGTTTCAAAACCGCGTTCCGAACCGGTTCCAAAATGATGCCGTACTTCTTTGGTCCAGAAAAGAATTAACAACGAGGTTTTTCTTTAAAAAGCCTCGCATGTTTGATTGGTCAATGTCCACTCTGAGATGGGTTCGATTGGTTAAAATGAGCTCATATGAGGATTTGTATGCACGCGGGTTGAGAGTAATTGACACAAAAATGGATTGAATTGCTTTTAGTGATATACCACTAGATTAAGCTTTATTTGCTTTTCTAA
>NW_003303729.1:271026-271875 GCF_000142945.1 Phytophthora infestans T30-4
GTGCTCACTGGGCACTGGGGCTGTGCCCTCCCACAGAGACCCGCAGGAGCGTCGTGCGTGCTCTCGGACTCGACTTCGCCCTTCACCACCACAGTCGAACTCACGTTCTACGAACCGAGGATTCGGACGGTTGTCTGGAGAGGCCGAGGGCGACGGTCTGCGGCGCTTGCTTGCTCGCTTGCCCACAGCCGCGTCACCCGAGGAACCGATCGCCTCGGAGGCCACCTGAGTAGCCTTCTTCAGTGCCGAGCCTTTGTCGTGAGGCTTAGTGCTCTTTGCTTGCGCCTTTCCGGCAGCAGCCTTGGAGTGTGTCTTCGCACCGCTATGTGCAGTGCCACGAGGCATGATAAACGGTCGAAGTGGAGACCTAAAAGAAGAGCGCACAGATTGCTGCTCGAGGCTCTAACTGTGAAGTGAGCCTCCGCCGCGCTCGCGCGGCCAAGTCGATGGTTTTCGACTTTTAGAATGAGAGTTTGTGACGAACACCTCTTCATTCTGATTGGTCGGTAAACCGAACCTAAGTGGGGGAGGGGGATGTAGCGGGGTACGTATCCCTAAGTGTACCCAGGTTACATGAAGTGTGACACGTCATACTTCGGGATATTTGGTACAAAGTACCAAGGTCATTCAAAGCCAACCATTGGTCAAACGACATTGCATTTCTATAGGTGGCTTATAGTTTGTATTAAACCCAAGCTTTATCTACCTATAAATATACTCAGTTTACATTCTACTTAAATTAGGTCACTTCGCTCTCTTTTGAAAAAAGAGGGGATCTGTGAACTGCCGTTTACTGAGAGTTTGTATACTCTCGGAAGATAACTTCCTCTAGCGCAAGGTGCTGTGTGA
>NW_003303729.1:272401-274727 GCF_000142945.1 Phytophthora infestans T30-4
TGAAAGTGGAAGGTTGCAAACCACCAGCGAAGGTAAGCTTTGATTGTTGGGAAACCATGCCAGAAGGTTTGATTTAAATATATGTAGCTCCAGCTTCACTTTTTTGCACGGTTTTGGGCCTCGCAGCGGACGGATGAAGGATTAACTTTTTTTGGCTGGCCAAACTGGATGAACCACGACCACACGGTGAAAGGCTTCTTGCGAGGTGGCATCAGCACCGAGTATGAAGAGATGCTTTCGTCGTGGATTCTCGACGAAGATTGCTTTGGGAAGAACTTTCAGCCTGGTCGCAAGGAGATTCACGTGCTGGTGGAACTGCCACAATTGTCGGAAGCTGAGCTGCCTCGAGATCGTCAACTTGTTGTGGGCGACGTTCATATCCCAATCACGCAAAGTATGTCGTTGAATCCGCCAGCACTGGTCGCATTTTGGAACGCATTTCTGAACGACAGTACCGACGTGAAAGCTGGCGCATTGGTCGAGTTACCCCGAGACACGTATCTTCTTGGTGATTCGACACTCGGCTCTCGTATCTACATTCGTCATTGCTACCCTGCGCTATGGGAACTTTGTCTCGAGAGGATCCACGATGAAAAGACGAACACACCGCATCTCGTGATCCTCGGCAACCCGGGAATCGGCAAGACGTTTTTCGGCTTTGTGATCGTGCTTATTCTTGCCCGTGCTGGTGCAACGGTGGTATATGAGAGTGGTGGCCTCAAGAAGCGCTTTTTATTTGCTCACAATGTGGTGGCTCAAGGATCTCAGGAAGATTTTGTGCACATTCTCGACCAGCCGACTACATACTACATCGTGGATGCCGTCAAGCCTGCGTATTACCCAGCGAAGACGATTCTTTTGACGTCGCCGCGCCGCTCCATCTGGTACGAGTTCAACAAGACCAATTGCCGGTCCTGCTACATGCCAGTGTGGTCTTTGAAGGAGATTCTACAATGTCGTAAGCTGATGTACTCGGATACACCTATGGACGTCGTGCAGGATTGCTTTCATCGATGGGGTGGTATTGCTCGCTATGTCTTGCGATTTTCACAAGTTGGTGACCAGCAGGTGTTGCTTGAAAAAGCAATGGACATTGTTGATCTCGACTGGTTGGTGAAAGCCTGTGGTCAACTTGATGCGAACGACGCTCAAGTGTCGTGAAGCATCGATTGCTGCACTATCTCGTTAGCAAGCTTTTGACAGCCCAGTACTCCTTTTTGTCCATCCCCAAATATGTTCCGCAAGCGGTGTACCATTCGGCTGTACCAAGAAGGATAAGCGGAAGCTGCTAGAGTTCATTGCTGCCTCGGATGGATTTGGTGCTCTTGCTGTGCTTCGTGGCCACTTGTTCGAAGGGCATGTGCATTCGGTACTGCCGCGAGGTGGAACGTTTAAAGTTCGACGTTTGGTCGAAAACAACGAGGCGTACGATGATGATGATGCCCTTATGGAAGATGAATGGGACGGCGATGACGAGGATGGTGATGATGGCATGAATGCAGATGATGCCGTTGCGATGGAAGAATCCAATGCTGTGGCGTTGGTCGACGGTGGCGCCGCACCTGTTATTTCTTTTGAGAGATTCGAGAAAGTTGTCGTTTTCAAAGATGACAGTGAAATTGAAGCTGCTACTAACACGAGTTACCTACAGCCAGCGGCGAAGAATTACCAGTCGGTCGATGCGATCATCAAGCCGGATATTTTGTTGCAGGTGACAGGTGCGCACAAACACCCCTGCAAGCAAAAAGGTCTCCACGATGTGTTGAAGCTTCTGGGAAATCCTGAACAGCCGCGGCTGTTCTTCGTGCTTCCGCCTGACAGATTCACCGATTTCAAATATCAAAAGTATCTGGACTCAAAACGCAAGAGGATGATGGCGCCAAGCTATGAGAACGTGTGCAAGATACAGCAGTTTGCGATGGAAGTCAAACTTGAATCGGAGTAGGTGTGCAGTTCCGAGGTTCCAAAACCGCGTTCCGAACCGGTTCCAAAATGATGCCGGGTCCAGAAAATAATTAACAATGAGATAAAAAGCCTCGCATGTTTGATTGGTCAATGTCCACTCTGAGATGGGTTCGATTGCTTAAAATGAGCTCATATGAGGATTTGTATGCACGCGGGTTGAGAGTAATTGACACAAAAATGGATTGAATTGCTTTTAGTGATATACCACTAGATTAAGCTTTATTTGCTTTTTTCTAGTATATTTTAAAGTTTAATTCTGAGTTGTTTTCCTTTTGGATTATTTTTGACGTCGAAGCGAAAAAAAAACTCTACCCTCCATAAGGTGATAGTTCAAATGGTCAAATTTGGCAAAATGGCGGAA
>NW_003303729.1:274827-276798 GCF_000142945.1 Phytophthora infestans T30-4
AAATCTGGCAAATGATCCGCTTGCGGTTATTTCTCCGTGAGCATTTTGGGTTTCAGCTCAGCCGCGAATGTGTTAAACTCGCTGCAGCTAAATGGAGGGTGAGCCCATAGTTTATGCGTCGGGTGAAGGTCACGCAGCAGAACCGCATCCTGTAGGACAGCTATACGAAGGTACAGTAGTAACTCCAAGAAGCCCCCGGTTGCTACGTTGGGTGCCGACTGTTGTTTGTATGACGCATATAGTCATCGACAAAGGGAAATACGCCACGCTGAAGCTGCTCAGGAGGAAGAAGAGCTGCCCGCTCTAAGAAAAACGACCGTTTGTCAGGGGGGGAAATCCTGCTAGAGACCGCATCGCTTCTCGTGGCAAAGCGCTCAGGTAACAGCCCTCCATTGCGGATGCATTCCACCTTCCTAACCGTCGAATTTGTGAATCTGTAGCACCTGCTAATTCGGCCATCCTTGCTCCTGAACCCCGTGCCGCATGTGTCTTAGCCTTCGTATGCATGCCTAATGCTGTGAACGCCTTTATAGTGGCGTCGTAATGCGATCGGTATGTCATTGATTTTGTTGGATTCTTGTTTGACTTTAGAAGTTTGATGTCGTACCAGTCTTCAGGGGCCAGAAAGTTAGGTAGCAATTCCATTTGCACACACCAGCGATAAAACAGATACAGAGTGAGTGCCCCAACTGGGCAAACTTCAACATTGATGTGCCTAATACACGAACCAAACTCACGACGGCCGAACTGATTTATTTCCCCCTGCTCCATTATCATGACTAGTGCCCGGCAATCTGTAAATCCTTCGTGTTCCAGAATCACACTAAAAAGATCAGGTAACTCCAAATTACGGGCAGACTCGCCTCTTAAGAGACATGCGTGGTACAGGAAATGACTCATCCGATTCCGTAGATCAGCACCTGTGTTCAGGCCCATATAATAACGAGAAATCGCAACCAGATCGGCTGTGGTGCAGTACCCATCCAGGAGAGATCCGACGCCTCGGTCAGCATATTCGCGTTTTTTTCGCGTTTTTCTTGCTTCAGCGTTGAAAGTAGTGCTTTAATCCAGCTGTTGCGTGGATGAGGGAGTGAATTCACACCTCTAGTCTGCTGATCGCTGTACAAATCTGACATAGCGCTCACGTACATATCTACAGTAGCAACTCCAATCTTTCGCTGTGAATTTTTGACACGAACTTCGCGATATACCACTTCTTCACGTAGAAATAGATGTAGCTTCGATGCCGTAACTTGGTAGCGTGTAGTTTCATGAAATTTCTTGCGGTCACACACCATGCCTTGAACTCGCGCTGTTTTGGCTCGTACGCTCGAACTGTATTTGCAGGGCGGGATTCACGACACCGGTCCAGCGTTGCGGGGGCGCTCTCTTCGAGCTCTCACTCGAGAGAGAGGGCCACTCTACCGGCTTGATTCCAGAAATGGAACTATTGCTCTCTGTAACAGAAAATCATCTACCTTCAAAACTGTAGTAGATACTTTCAATGGCATTTGGAAGGTTTTCACTATTCACGCTGAAACGTTCTCACTGCGGGACGCCGTCCTCCATACTTCGAGCATGTGAGGAAGAGGACATCTAGCTCTAAGAAGATAATCATTCATTACCGTACTGTACATCATCGCTGTCTCTAAGGGCGGCTAGGGGTACTCTAGATGCCATTTTATGCACAGGTTGAGCGGACGATGTAACATAATCAAAGCAGTCCGTCCACTAGCGTACGCTCAGAGAAAGAACGCGCGAGTTAACGTAATCCTAATGTGAATTCTCGTACATTGTCCCCGATCGGCACTTTTAAACGAGGGATTACCAGAGTGATTGTAGTTATTAAAATTTCAGTAGTGCGTAAAGTTTCCTAAACATGACCTGAACCCGGTTCCATGTCACCAAGCCGACGTAACATTAACTATTATGATCATGGTTAGGTTTTTATATACCATGCGGGACCGAGTT
>NW_003303729.1:277041-279402 GCF_000142945.1 Phytophthora infestans T30-4
CACTGCATTGATTATGTTACATCGTCCGCTCAACCTGTTTCATAAAATGGCATCTAGAGTACCCCTAGCCGCCCTTACATTCAGCGATGATGTACCATGTAGTACAGTATTAATACGCCACTTCACGCAAGAATCGAAGCTCTGAAGACACTCAAGGACCATTATCGGAAGTGGACGGAGGCTGTCGCCGCCTCGTCCCCGTCCTGTCCCTCACCACGTCCCTCTGATATCCGAATTATCGGAAGTCGTCACTTACAATAACAGCCGTTATCCCAGCGAACGCTCCATCAATCACAATGCATAAAAGAAAAGAGTGGTGCAGCACCAATATCGAAGAATAGAATAACAAAGGCAGCCAGCAGCAAGAGCCTTTTGCCCCGAGGCCATGAAGCAAGATAGGGTCGCAAGCTGCGGCCCGCATCACAAGAGAGGCGACGCCCGGACTGTTTTGCCGTATGAGGGAGGCGATGCTTGGATAGTGTACGCTGTGCTGTCGTGTGAGGGAGGTGCTGACCCGTAGATGGTATTGAAAGGAGGATTCTGGGTTTGAGTGAGCGTTGTGCTGAACATGGTGGTGCGTGTATGGGACATGCGCAGAATGACGCGTGAATGCTAGGTGGAGTGCAGTGTTTTGATATGCTAAGCTATTGTCCGAGTGTGGTGATACCTGTACAAGGATAAGAATAAGCGCTAGAGCGTGTGAAGAAGCTACATGAGGAAGAAAATCCGGAGGGAACGACACGGTAAGCCTACGGCAAGATTAAAACGAGGGAAACAAAGATGAATGGGCAGATGACTCGCTAGTGAAAAGGTAATGCATGCGTAAAAACCTAGTGAAGAAATATCTAATACGAAACACTTACTTGTGACTGCGGTGTATTTAGTCTTATGTAGTTTACAGTCTCCAATTGAAGCTCTCACTCAGTGCGTTGAGGGTATGTTGTGACTGTTTGCGCTGAGCCAGACTGCTTCATCTTCATAAACTTTCTATTCCTGTGCGGTCCGATTAACTCGAATAATAATTCTTTTGCGCCTGAAGTAGAATCGTTTTTCGGCTGGATTATTACGCCAATTGGATCCATGTAGCTTCTTCAATTCGCGTACAGCAGGACCACCATTAATTCCCGTCGTCCACTCCTGCCATACTAGATGAACCGTTTTGAGAGATCTCGTGAGCTTGTACGTCGTGAGTAGCTGCGCAGTCTGAGCTGGAGCCGAGGTTGCAGCAGTTGGTGTGTTCAAGTCCAAGGTCAAACGTACGGTGGCGGCACCAGAGGTAAGCTGTGAAATCGTATTCTTAATGTGATTACCGACTTCGCTAAGTTTGTTATCAATGTGTGCCAGTGTTTGTTCTTGCTGCTGTCTTAGATGCCGCATTAAATCTGGGATAACGTCATTCAAATGATCCGCTTGCGGTGATTTCTCCGTGAGCATTTTGGTTTTCAGCTCAGCTGCGAATGGGTTAAACTCGCTGCAGCTAAATTGAGGGTGAGCCCATAGTTTATGGGTCGGGTGAAGGTCACGCAGCAGAACCGCGTCCTGTAGGACAGCTATACGAAGGTACAGTAGTAACTTCAAGAGGCCCCCGGTTGCTACGTTGGGTGCTGACTGTTGTTTGTATGACGCCATATAGTCATCGACAAAGGGAAATACGCCACGCTGAAGCTGCTCAGGAGGAAGAGGAGCTGCCCGCTCTAAGAAAAACGACCGTTTGTCAGGGGGGGGAATCCTGCTAGAGACCGCATCGCTTCTCGTGGCAAAGCGCTCAGGTAACAGCCGTCCATTGCGGATGCATTCCACCTTCCTAACCGACGAATTTGTGAATCTGTAGCACCTGCTAATTCGGCCATCCTTGCTCCTGAAGCCCGTGCCGCATGTGTCTTAGCCTCCGTATGCATGCCTAATGCTGTGAACGCATTTATAGTGGCGTCGTAATGCGATCGGTATGTCATTGATTTTGTTGGATTCTTGTTTGACTTTAGAAGTTTGATGTCGTACCAGTCTTCAGAGGCCAGAAAGTTATGTACCACTTCCATTTGCTCACACCAGCGATAAAACAGATACAGGGTCATCTGTCTCTTTTTTCTAGACAGCGCTATGCCCCAACTGAGCAAACTTCAACATTGATGTGCCTAATACACGAACCAAACTCACGACGACCGAGCTGGTTTGTTTTCCCCTGCTCCATTATTATGACTAGTGCCCGGTAATCTGTAAATTATTCGTGTTCCAGAATTACACTAAAAAAAGGTATAAATTACGGGCAGACTCGCCTCTTAAGAGACATGCGTGGCACAGGAAATGACTCATCCGATTCCGATAGATAAGCACCTGGGTTCAGGCCCATATAATAGCGAGAAA
>NW_003303729.1:280315-286112 GCF_000142945.1 Phytophthora infestans T30-4
TCGCATTTGGAGGTTTGACTATTCACGCTGAAACGCTCTTTTACGTGAGGGACGCCGTCCTCCATACTTAGAGCATGTCAGTAAGAAGACACCTAGCCCTAGAAAGATAATCATTTATTACCGTACTGAAAACATCGCTGTCTTTAAGGGCGGCTAGGGGTACTCTATATGCCATTTTATGCACAGGCTGAGCGGACGATGTAACATAATCAATGCAGTCCGTCCACTAGTGTACGCCCGGAGAAAGAACGCGCGAGTTAGCGTAATCCTAATGTGAATTCTCGTACATTGTCCCCGATCGGCACTTTAAACGAGAGATTACCAGAGTGATTGTAGCTATTAAAATTTAGTAGTGCGTAAAGCTCCGAAACATGACCTGAACCGGTTTCATGTCACCGAACCGACGTAACATTAACTATTATGATCATGGTAGATTTCATACACCGACCGAGTTCCCAAGTTCCACAAAAAAAAGGCAGGACTGTCTCTCTATATGTCCTTTCTATACTACCCCTTACCCCCCTCTCTATAAATTTTATCTGTTTATATATAAAAGTATAAGAACTCGGAGCCCGAGCACCAACGAAAAATGTCAATGTAACCACAGTCCTAATAGTTATTAAATTTTGGTTCCGAAAATTTTGGAACCCGGTTTCCTACAATTAACACATATAACTGCAATTCACTATATAATTGAAGCACCACAGCAGCTCTAGTAAGTACGGCATCATTTTGGAACCGGTTCGGAGCGCGGTTTTGGAACCTCGGAACTCAACAAAAACCTCCACTGAGGTTATTTTGAAATTGTTCTCAGTCAAGCAGAAGCATGAAGGAAGCGCGCCAGGTAAAACGGACAAACCCTCCCAAGCCAAGCCCGAACTTAATTAACCTTAATTTCTGAAAATATATCGTATCCATATATAGTAAACTCATATAAATTGGAAATTCAGTTTGAGAAATAAAATGATTGGCCGGGTCTACAGAATCATCCTATTGAGAGTGACCTATGCTATATTGGCTCTACTATCAAAAAATTGTCATGGCGTTGGCAAGGACACAAAAATAATTTTCGAAGCTGGGTCGAAGGCAAGCATACACAGATGTCAATCTTTCCATACTTCAAAACCCACGGCATCGAAAATTCAAGATCACTCTCGTGAAGAAGTATGAGGTTGTAGACAAACAGCATCTTCAAGCATATGAACAACTTTGGATGGCAAATTTAGAAAAACAGCAGTAAATAAAAACAATGCGTTTGCGATAGATCAGCTGCGAAAAACAGAGTCTCGAAAAGATAATAAAGAGAAATTCAAGGCCTACAATAAAGAATACTATAGGGCAAATAAGCATCGATGGGATGCAATTTCTAAAGCCCGACTCGCAGCTCGATCCAATTGTGAATGTGGTGGCAAATATTCTGCTGCAAATCACCATGTTCATGTTCGATCGAAGAAGCACAAGCGGTGGCTAGAAGAACAGAGTGCTTAGACTATGATATTTTGTTTTACTCTCTCCAGGTACATATAAACAGTCATGAATCACTCGCGTCAATCTTATCATAAAGATACCAGAAGTAATCGTCAGAAACGACGTGATGCCATTACCAGCAAATGATACGAAATTTTGTTAATGCACGATGCGTGAAGGAGGAGCAACAACAACGATTGAGGATCCATTGCATATATTTTCAACGCTTAAGATAGAATGGTTATGTGACCCTGGCATTTGTTTTAGAATATAATAATAACAGTGTGTAGATAAACCGGGAGGCGCTTACGCCTAGAACTTCCCTTCCTGAAAAAACCCACACCCTGAAAACAACGGGAGAGATAATTACGCTGCTTTTCACACTTTTTTAAAAAATTTTTTTCCAAATATCAGTTAATTATACCTAGAAAATGGGCATTCAATACGTTGATACAGCTGATGAGGAGCCAGTCGTTATTGATGATAATGATGACAAAGTTTACACTCCAACAATCGCACCAATCAACGTGAAGCCATTTACATTCGACACTGATAAGTTGAAGTCTGATGCTAACATTCGAGAGAAGACCTTGAGTTTGGTGATGGCGAATATGAACCAGTCTTCGAAGTGAGGTATTATTTTTACAAGACCTGCAGGCGCTCCAATTCACTTTTGAGGATTTCCAATCTATCAATCTTATCGGTGCTATCGCTCATAGCTGTAATCGCTCTGTCGCGATACACGATATAAGCTCCGCGTTTCCAAGCGCAAGGGCAAAACATATGATGCGTTGCTCAGCGATGGCAGAGTCGTGTCGTTTGGAGCAATCAAGTCCAATGGTGAGTCCTATCAGCAATATCAAGATCGCACAAATTTAAAAGCATACCGTGACTATGATCACAAAGATACAAAGCGAAGAGAGCGATACTATAAGCGACATGGTCCGATTGACGATCAACATCCTTACACTCCCGATTGGTTTTCGAAAAACTATTTATGGTAGCGATCATGCAGCAATATCTGTATATACAGGCTAAATATTCTAAAATATACAATCTAGCCACGCAAGACTTATATTGACAGCTATACATATGAAGTATATAGCCGCTTGATCGCTGGATTTAAGGGTTTTGAATTTATCGGAGAGCTCACGCGCATTGAAAGTTGATTGAATCTCAACAAGAGCGAATTCAAAAATCTCAAAATCAACTCAATCTCATCAATCGCGAGTTTCTGCCTGGTGATATTGAGAGTCTAACTCTTGCATACTTTATAGTACAGCTGTCATTATCCGAGCTGCTTAAAATAGTTTGTAGAACTCGTCTTCCTTTCCATGCTGCAAATAGTGAAGCCATAAGATACAGAAGCCATCACAGTGCCCGAATCAGGGGTCTTAGATATCAATTTCGCGATAAGAATAGTCTTTGGGAAAAACGCGTGGTCTTGGAAGGCCTAGAGGATCGAAGTAGCGCTTGTCTTTGTTTGAGACTGCCGGCCAATGTGTGCCTCTGATAATTGGATTGCCCATATTGATTATTGCATAATCTGTGCTTCTATCAAGATTTAGCTTGAAATCGATTTGATCTACCTTTACCCCAAGAGAAGTAGCGAGTTTCATTAGTTGATCATCTGTTGTTCGAGACAATTTAATAATTTTCTTTTCGCTCATATAGTGTTTTTTCTGAAGATCTATATCTTGCCCAATATAAAGCAAACTTGTACTATACAATGCCCACCGCAAGTGATATCTCTGCTTTCGAGCACTCCGTCGAACCAGCTCCAGCTGAAACGCTCTTTCGTGATAAGAAATGGACCTATATTCAGGATTCGACTAGTAACACTGGTAAATACGCTGGTCAAATTCAATTTAACCTATCCACGATCTCTTCTCAAGCTGCGTTTGTCAACTGGGAAGAGGCTGTCATTGATCTTCCAATCAAGCTTCAGATTCTCAATGCTGGAGAATCTTCTGTTACCTCGACCGCTGCTTGTACCGTTGATCAGCTTGTTCCTAAGGCATATGCCTGGCAATTCATTGATTCCGGGTAAGTTGTTGTAGATGGCGTGACCGTTCAGACGAATCAAGTTCATGAAAATGTAAATGCTACGTTCAAGGCGCTAACCGAATGGGACTACAACTCCTACATTAAACAAGGACCAACGAGCAACTTCGTGCTAGATGAATATCGTCTACCAATTCCCGGAGTCGCCCAAAATCTTGACAACATGACAACATCCAATTATATTAACGGCACCGTTGGCGAATGGGGTCTTTTTAACACATTTTCGAATGTAGGTGCGTACGAACGATCGCTATTCACCGCGCTTGATCAAAGCAGCGGTAAACTTGCATATGATATCATGGGATCTAATGCCAGTATCCAAGCTGTGTCAAAGCCGCACGTATACGTCGCGCCAGCTGGCGCCGTTGCTGCCGGTGCTCAATTTTACGTAGCTCATTATTTAGCCTGCATTAAGCTCTCTGACTTATCCGACTACTTCAAGAAATGTACAATGCAAAAGAACACGAAGGGGTTCATCTATATCAACTATAACAGCTCTGCTACGTCAATTACCACTGGTGGATCAGCAGGTACGGTTGCAGCAACGAATATTGCTAGCATGAACAGTAACATGAGCTTCGGCAACACTTGCCCAATTCTCCGGAATGGTTCATCCGCAAAGACAACCAACACTGGCGAATCAACTGGTTAAGCTGTTCCAGGATCAACAAATTTATTAGTCACAGCCGATGTTAATGGTACTGCAACTTCGGGAAGTGGTATTGCTCCATCGCAGACATTCTCTCGTCTACTGGTTCCAACGTATAGCCCAAATCCATCAGCTGACAACGCTCTCATCCCAAAGAAGATGTTCCGTTACTTTGAGCGTGTAACCAACAAGTTTACTGTCCAATCCGGTCAGTCATTTTCATGGGCGGTGACGAATGGTATTGCCAATCCGAAGAAATTGATTATGCAACCTGTTATTACAAATGTAACGCCTGGACCAAGCTCTTTACCAGATGTGATCAATCCATTCCGTAGTTGCTTTTCAACGATGCCAGCCACGACGAGTCCTTATGCAGCTTTAAAAAATATCCAAGTAACAGTGGGTAACGTCCCAATTTGGAATAACCCTGCCAACTTCGGCTACGATCTATTCGTACAAGAAATGTCAAAATCTGGCGTTGATGGTGGCCTCAATGATGTCACTAATGTTGGCTTACTGTCTCAGCGTATATGGGAATCACTGTACCGATTCATTGCTGTTGACATTGGCCGTCGTCTACCCAGCGAAGATGGTGCAAGCAAGTCGATCATTGTTTCGGGCACGAACAACACGAACTACGCGCTTACGATTTATGATCATATTCTACGTGAAGTCGTAGCAACTGTAGATACTGCTATGGGAACTGTCTCTCAAGACGCGGCTTAAAACTAAATGCCAACCCGCTATCAATTAGTATTTTTTTATTTGCCAAATATAGCATCCAGGCACAAATGAACGGGTTCTTCACTGATAACCAAACTAAGCAAAAAGCGTATGATCGCTACTACAATGCAATGGCCAAAAGTGATTTTGTCCAAGGCGCGAAGTTGAAAGCAATGATTCAGCAGCAAGCTTTAGACGGCGCTAGCAGCGATTCTTCGGCAACTCTGTTCCAACAAGTCATGGGCAAATCACAGGATTATGACTATGATCAGATCACTAGTAAGCTCACGAAGAAGGCTCCTCCAGTAGTTAAGAGTGACGGAGGAAAGCTCCACGACTCACCCAAATAAACCAATCCCCCGGGTATCCCAAAAGAAACCAAACCCTCACCGAAAGAAACCAAATCCAAATCCACATCTTCAAAAATATATAAGTATGCTTCCTTCAGCAAACTGATACGGACGGGAGCATGAACGCTCCACCGAGCGTACTCGTACGAGGAAATGTTCATGATGGATATTTAATGAATAAATGAACAACTTCGATTACACTAACAGAATGATAACAAAAAACTTGTAAAGAAAACGAAGGCAAAAACCAAAAAAAAGAAAAGTTCCATCGGTGTGAGACGATATACAAAACAGGGGTATGCTGAGGGTGTTGAGAATACATAAAGTCGTAGGAGCCCTAAACTAAATCAGATGGCATAGCGCGTCGTTACCTCTATACCAGGTCGTGAGAAAGCAACACAAAACAAACTATGCAGAGTAGGAGAAGTGGGGACACGACGAAAAAATTTTTATTATCGACCACACCCCAGCGACAGACAAACACAGAAGAGAACGGGGGGGAACCGTGCGCCTAGATTTGGTGGCAACCAAGGGAATATGGGAA
>NW_003303729.1:287010-322318 GCF_000142945.1 Phytophthora infestans T30-4
ATTGAATGTGTTCGATACTGTCCCTGGATACATGCAGCGTTGCAGAAGGTGAACCAGTTCTTATGCCTACTCTCCCGGGAGAACTTATTGTTAGTCGTCTTGTATTCCCAGTCATCATCATGAGATCATTTACTGTTGTGGATTCGGAATATGCGGAGGTGGTTGAAGTCGCATTTGTTGCATTGCTCAGCTGCAATCGAAAAAACCAATGGGCGTTGCATTTGATAATTCCATGAAAATGAGCATATCGGAGTTTGCAGATCCATCGTTTAATGCGTTAGATGCCTTTATGTAGATATTGCCGGAATTCAGTAAAACTGGCGCTATTCCAAATGAACTGGTGTATGGCGTATTCAAATCGAATATCATCTTATTAACACTGTCGGAAACAAAGTAGAGACATCCAGCCGCTGGTGTAGGGGAATGAACCAGCAGGAGTTATACAAAAAGGCATCCGCTGAAGTTGCAAGAGTATATGTATGAGGGACCCCCTTTTATAAGGCTGACTATTGCCAACATTGAAGCAGAATCTATGCGTCTGAGACGTAAAACCAACCCGATAGTTTATCATTCCAGTTGATATTAAATAAGTCAGCGCTTGTAGCTGAAACACCACCTACTTGTGCAGTGAGATCAATTGCAGATACTAGATTTAGAATGGGATATGTTCTATTGGTGCTGGCGGATCCATCAATTTGCGTACCAATGATCAGTGGACTGGAATCATCTACACGATAGACTTGAATACTATCTCTCAAGCTCGTGCTCGCAATGTGTTTGATCTGGTTTGTGGTAGCGCTGCCCGATCCGAACTGAATCACTGAGTTTGCATTGGTAACTATAGCTTTGCTCGCTGCGACAGAACCCGGAGTGATACCACTCAGATACGTTCCATACCCCGTTACTCCATTCAAATATGTTGCCGATGCTGTGATAAGTGTTCTGTTCATGTAAAAGCTGGTGGGGTTAAAAGACCCGCTCACATCAAGTTGATAACCTGGAGAAGTTGTATTGATACCGACATTACCTCCACTTTTAATCGAGAGCCTTCTCGTATTATTAGCATCCAGGTATAGATCGCTTGCCGTACCTGATCGAATATCGCATGCGCCACCAGCACTTGCAATACCGATGGTGAGCGTGCTTACAGCTGCTGAGTTAGTAAATAAAGCAACATTGCCTCCAGCACTCTGTGTGTGAGTGATACCTGAACCCGACAGATTCAAACTAGATAATGTACCAACGCTCGTTATGTTTGGTTGAGCTGGAGTAAGCAAAGTTCCAGTCAATGATGTTGCGCTGAGAGAATTTATTCCAGCGATATTTAGGCTACTGTCAACAACCAAAGCTTTGTTTGCGGAAGCTATCCCCGCAGTGATACCGGTGATAGATGTTATATCAGCCGAAAGCAACTGCAACTCCATTGATGTTAATTGCGGAAGCGTTTATAGATCCATCTACTTCTAACTTATACGTTCCAGATGGTGCTACGGTTCCAATTCTCACGTTCTGGCTAACGTCCATCCACATTGCAATTGCATTGCCTGAATAGATACGAAAAGTATGTTGCGAGATTGTTCCGAGCCTAGGCGCGATGTTTGACACTTCGAGCACACAGTTCATTGGCGTAGTAAGACTGTTTGTCCAACGCGCATAACTTGCAAATGAAGTTGTGTTGTTGGTGATCGTTGTTTGCAATCCAGTTGTGAGAGTTCCAAGCAATGTAATATTATGTTGAGCTGCTGTGCTAAGCGTTCCAGTCAACGTAAATGCTGTCAATCATCCAAACACATTCAGAGATGACAATGTTCCAATCGACGTGGTATTCGGTTGCGCTGCCGTCAGTAGAGTTCCAGTAAAATTTACTGCCGTCAAATTACGAAATGAGCTGATATCTTTATTCGCATCGACCATAAATACTTTGATGCTGTAACCGTTCCAGCTGTGACTCCTGACAGTGAACTGAGATCAACAGCAGCTCGTGCAATCGTCAGCGATCCACAGTTGAGATTACCTGCTACAGCCAATGAACTGAAGACTCCAGTCCCACCGGGTTTCTGGTATCTCTTGCCAGCGGTGGCGATGGTCAAGTAAATATTTGATCCAAGGAAGAAAGAACTATTGAAGACTGGACTATTGGTTGTTGAGGGAAGAGAAGACATGTTATTTACTTGTATATACAATCACAGAAATATGATTAACTTCTATGAAACGATAGATAAAAAAGCTCCAGAAACATCCAAAGAATGACCATTTTGAATTACCTTTCAGGCTCTGCGTAGCGAGTCCATCGGGCAGTGGCAAATCCAGCACCGTCCCCTATATCATCGCTCTGCTTAGCAAATGCTTTACAAAGATCGTCATCTGCACGAAAACTAATGAGACGCTCTACGATCATCTCAAGGATACCATCGATGACGTCGATTTTTTTGAAAATGGAGTAGTTCCAGCAATGAGCGATTATGACTCTGAGACAAGCAAACTCGTTATATGCGATGATTTGGTGCTCGAACCAAAGAAGGCTCAAGCTCAAATCGATCGATACTTCATCAGAGGCCGAAAAAAAGGATGGAGTATGATCTACATTAGTCAGAGCTACTTTGGTATACCACAGACGATTCGCATCAACAGCCAATGTGTGGTTCTCGGCCGTAACCTGACCCAACGAGATCTTGCAATTATTTGCCGCGACTTTCCAAGTGATATGCCAGTCAAATAATTTATTGATCTCTACAAGCGAGTAACATCTGAGAAGATGAGCACTATGTTAATGGACATCATCGAAAGAAAGATCTATCGCAAATGTCATCGAGTATATCTGCCGAAATGTAATCATCATATTTTTTTGTCTCATTTGGCAAAGGAATACACACGTTAGGATCGAGAATTTGCAACGGAGGCATGTCTTTGATCATAAAAAGCTCAACGTGAACTCGTGATTGGGTCCCTTGGCATCGGACAATATGCAATACCTTGGCCTTGTGACTTGGTAATAAGTCCGCCGAATCCTACTTCAGCGCATGTGAAGGTGTGGAGAGCTTGATTGCTGCTTGCAATTGGGTTATAAAGATTAGACAGCTCTAGAATTACAGCAGCGACAGGAGGCGTGACGTTGTTATTGATGGAGTAAACGCTCGTAGTTTGAGCAGCAGGATATACACCATTGGATAGCCCAACGTTAGCTCCAAATCCAGAGTTATCAATCTGAAGTTGAGGAGTGTATGCAGTGATGCAGCTGGCATTGTTGGGAGGCCGCTTGCTGCTGTGTATCCAGTGACATTCTTTACAGGCAGCATCGTGAGCTGAATCGCATACGCGGATGGATTCTCAGCACACGAGATGAAGTAGTAGTATTCACCGGTCGTGTTGTTGCCAGATTTAAGTTGTTTTGAATACTCCAATGCTGCAGGTAGTTGTTGATATCACTTGCTGAGTATGTACCATCTGGCAAGGTGATTGAGCACGTAGTTGTTGTTGCTGCTGTTGGCCAAATGATTTTGAATTAAGTTGTTTTGGCGTTGAGCAGTGATAGCCTTCCAGCTGTAATAAATTGAGATCGAGCCAAGTGCGCATTCAAACTGACTGAAATCAATCGGTTGACTGAATCGATATCGGAAGTGATGCTGGGCAACTTGATTGTTGACGTTCAACAAAACTGGGAAATGACATTTTGATTTGCTTATAAATACACAAGTGAAGAAAATGCATCGACGTAAAAGAATTCGCAGGCAGATGATGCCACAACCAATGGATATTGACGGTGATGGTGTCACCTGCGGAACTGTCAATCCGCTTGGACCCTCCAAGACAGACCATGGCTCCACAAACATTGAGACTCTGACGAAGCAACCGGAGAAGGTCAATGTTAGCCAACTCGCCAAGGAGCAAAAAAAGGCAAAGATGCCCAAATACATTGATACGAGTAAATTACTCACCTTCAAGCGTGAATCTAAGAGAGCTTCATCATCCGCTTGAATTGGGCATAATAATTTATTGAAAATACTCCTTTCTCATACAGCTTGTCAAGAAGTTGCTTCATTTCCTTTTTAATGCTTGGATTATCATCTCCAATAGCTGTAGCTCCTTGTAGCATTTTTAAGCGGTTTACTACCCCATCCAGCTGCTCATTGTACGCCGAATTAAATTCTCGTAACTTGATATGACATTTGCTCAAGCAATATCTCATAAAGTCTTGCTCAGGCCCGTCGAGAAGTCTGAAGAAATGCTTGTCGAAGCTCTTCTCATCCTCAATCAGGTGCCATAAATCAACGAACGCATGAGAGACGAGCATAGTCTTCCGATTTACAAGTGTTTTTCCGCTGCGTAGACGCGCGTGCAATCCATTGAAATTCATAACATGTGGACCCCGTTTGGACGTCATTTGGATGTGATTTGCTTTTTATATTGGGTGTATTCATATTACTTCTCGATTTCAGTTTCAAGTGATTTATCACTGCCTGTTGGAGTGAAATCTCCATGAAATATGCGTTCCCTACGTGCTTTAGAGTGTGTTTGTGGCTTAGCAGGTGATGCAGGTTGAGGCGCTAGCTCATATGAGAAGTCGGGAGCTTCCTCGCTAACCTCTGATGCTGTGGATCTGTTTGCAATCTTGTTGTAGCTAGTATTGGCAGCAAACGTGCTATGGAGTAGCTTAGCGTGAAGGTCATGTGTTTCTCTATTAGTAAGCTTCGCATATGTTGGTGATTGGATCAGATGTGATTCGACAATGTGATGGATCATGCTCATGCTCATTGGCTTTCCATTGTATTTTACGAAGAGCTTTGAGAGAACTGAACTGAATCCATTATTACTGTCATATTCGCCTGGACTATTGTTGTAAACACGCCAAAGTGGCTTTGCTGGTGTTTGCCCGAGAGAGCCTGAAAGTAAATGAAGAAAGTTAGCAATAAGATTGATCGTTATTCCATCGAGATCAATAATTTGCGCACCCATGAGGCGAACGTTCTTAAAATTATTCAAGTAGAGCTTCGTTCCTTGGAGGTAGTTACCACCATCAACTTTCTTCAGATAGACTGAGGGCCATACGAGACGCAGAGGATAATTGACATTGAGATATAGTGTGACATAGTCAAAAAAAGGCGTAGATATGCAATTCGTTTCGCTTTGGTAAGTTTGCTTAGCTCATGGTTAGATAGATACATTTCACCATATGTATCCATGATAATCTTCTTGACGTTTCGTGGAACCGCTATCAATTCTTAGTAGCTAATGTATTTCTTATCTTCTTCAGGCGTAAGCTCGTTATCCAATTTTTCCTCCTTATTCTGCTTGTTAAGTACCTTTCTCACTGCGTTATAGTATTGAAACGCGTCAGGAAATCGATTCTTCACCAGTTTTGTAAAGTGCATTCAAAGTAAGGATAAGACTATCTTTGCTTTTGTAAAGACGCATCAATCTAGCAAACATGTCAGAGCTCTGAACACCATACACTTTCTGCATCGTCGTACTTGTTGGGGTGTTGAGTACGAGCAATGAATTCGTTAGGATCCCATTGCATATTTCGCCTTTCCCCGATTTGAACAATCGAAGTAGTTCCCTCAAATACAGGTTTCATTTAGGCTTTGGATAGCCTGCCATTGCTCATTTCGAGATCGCGAATAATTATTTGTTTTAGGAGATTTATAGAATGGCCGTGAAAGAAGCTGGAAAATCAATTTGGTTTTTTTTGAAAAGTAATTGGAAGCCAATTGCAGGTTCTGTAATGGATACAGCTGCTGATATCACCGCACCAGAAACCGGTGGATTCAGTCACGAAATCCGTAAAGGAGTAAAGCAATTAACTGGGGCTGGCATGACTCAACCTCGTCGCGATCGTCATATTGCTGCTTCGGGAAGCTTTAGACTTGGTTAAAGTCAATAGGAAAGAAGAATCCATAAGGCGTGGCTCCACTTTCTTTGTATCGCTTGAATGTGATACGCTTGTCCAACTTCAATATCTTCTCACAATCGATCGCTTATCAGGGACTTCACCAGCTGTCTCACGCCACCTTTGATAATGCTGATACATAATATCTCTCTCCACGCAATATAGGCCTTTCGACTCACTGTGTACGGTTCCATTTAGTCCAGATTCATTAAGTTCATTGACATAGTTGGCAATGCCCTCATTGCTAGCAGTTGTCATAGAATCATAGATAGGAGTTCGAAAGAAGGGTTTTGGCTTGGGGTTGGCAAACTGCTTCAAATATGTGTCGAATTTGCTCATCTCATTATCATTTTTGATCACATCATCAATCATCTTTCCATAATAAACCTTGTTGTGCTGTTCCGCTGGATTTACATCGAAAATTGCCATCTTGTCTTCGACGATGCCAATCAAGTTGTTGGAAGCACCAATAAATTCAGTGATGTTGCCATGTACTTTTTCTTCATGGTAGAGCTTTCGACTAGATTGTACGGACTCGGTGATAGCAGACTTTATTCGCTCAAGACAATTACGAAACGAGCACTTATCGCCAGCAATTTCCTCAAACCAGCACAATTTTTTATGTCGAAGTTGCGGCGATCCACGCTCGCCAAAGACATTAAGATGCTGAGTCATGTGAGTATTTGCTGTTCCCAGAAGACTTGTAAGGAGCTTGAAGAAATTGGACTTCCCAATTTTCTTCTCCATTGAATATAACACGATCATAACCTTCGTCTTGTTGTCTGGATAGTGACAAAGACTACCAATATACTCCATCAACCACTGGTACCTCTCAGGATGATCGAAGCAAATGATACGCTTCAGGTAATCAATTAACACTGGGTGCAAGTCAGATTCGGTAATTTTTTCGTGCAAATCCTTCGCCAGTAGTGGATTTGTTAAGCTAATTGTCTCCATGTCATTTGGATCATGTTCCCATTTGCAGACAGTATTTGCAAACTTGTGGAATGGAGCCGTATTGAGAAGGTCAGACAGCTTGATGGAACGTGGCTTCTTGTTTTCAATGAACGGAATTTGCACCTTGAAGCAGTTCTTTGGATCATATGCCTTGATCACAAAATTATCGTCCTCCGTTGGCTTACGCTTGTAGTAGGTGATATCGGTTCCTTCAAAGACGTAGAACTCGTGAATGAAGTAGAGTACAAATCGTTTCAGCACATGAAGAGACTCGAAGCTGGTAGTTTTCAACATCTTCTCGAAAGTACTGAAATTTTAATCAAAGTCACGGTTGGGCTTGTTCTCGATCACTAGATACTTCTCTGCCCAATATTCAAGCTCATCGATCTCAAATGATGTATCCACCATGGCTGAACGCATGTCGTCAATTGTTCGGCCAGGTAATTCCACCAGTTGAGTTAGTGTTGCCAACTTCCACTCAGATTTGAATGTCAATTCGAAATCATGATCAGGTGTGGAATGCTCAAACGTCTTCGAAGTGGAAATTTTCCTTGACTCCTTGATTTCATATTTATATTTCCATTGCTTGTATGCAGCAAAACTACAACCAGCAGCAAGCCCTATCAATTTGCCTTCGTTCAGTGATGGATTATACTTGGAATCAAACCAATCATCGAAATCTTTAGTAGCACACTCCTTGTTGAAACGCATTACTTGTTGTTTGATTACACATAGATATGTCTTGCGCATCAAGAACCAATCAGAATGAGGTGGACGAGGAAAGAATCCAGCGAGATTTCACACGTTTTGGTTGTTGCTGAACCAAATATTGTGAATCATCATGTATAATTTATATAATCGATTATCGTAGATTTAGTTGCAGTGCAGTATTCCACACCGCATTCAACGGTCACTTTTCCAAATGATTCACGGTCTTCACTGGACTTAAAGAAGAAGTTGTCAAGTACATGTGATCCATCCAGTTCATTGATTTGATATTGCAAGAGGTAGGTGTATCTGTAACGGGGCGATGTACGCTAAGTGTACCCTCATTGGTTGAAGTGTGACACGTCATACTTCGGGATATTTGTACAAAGTACCAAGGTCGTTCAAATCCAACCATTGGCTAACGACATTGCATTTCTATAGGTGGCTTATAGTTTTGATTAAACCCAAGCTTTATCTACCTATAAATATACTCAGTTTACATTCTACCTTAATTAGGTCACTTCGCTCTCTTTTGAATAAAGAGGAGACCTGTGAACTGCCGTTTACTGAGAGTTTGTATACTCTCGGAAGAAAACTTCCTCTAGCGCAAGGTGACCCCGTCACAGTATACGTTGTTGCCAAAGTCAGGCGTGACATCATCGCTATGCTTGTAATCAGCGGAATCACCAACTTCGTGCATCTTCGACTTGATCCAATCACTTGGTGATAAAACTCGTGAATCCCCCAACTTGGGCTGATCGTATTTATCGACAGATTTCATGTGCTGAACACAATGCTCACTATAAATTTCTTCAATAGACTTGGTCATCGTTGGTTCAGCAACTGCATGTTCAGCAATCACTGGTTCAGCAACTACAGGTTCAGCAACTGCTGGCTGAAACTTTGCGTGGTGTCGGCACCAATCGCCTTTTGGGTCGCACTGTTGGCTCGTCTTGAGGTGGTTTTCTGGGAAGATGTACTTACACATTGTTTTCTATATATTTAATTTAACCGAACTTACTATTATTTAGTTCCTATATATTGAGGAATAAATTTGTCAGAAATAAAAAAAAATATTTTGAAGTGATCTGATTGGTTAAAATGAGCGGTGTGTTGCGTGAATGAGTGCTGCTGCTAAGTCGAGAACTTTCCGCACGAAGATGGCAGAGGTCGAGTTGGAGTGCGCGGTATACGGCGAAGGGACTGTGTTTCCCGTGAAGATAGCGAGCAATGCGAAAGTGAGCGCGCTGCAGGAGAAGCTAGCTGGCATCTTGAGCACCGAGCAGCACACTGTTCCCTCACGATTGTTGACGCTCTACTTGGCGCGGAAGAAGGGGGAAGCCACGTGGATGAACCACGACCACACGGTGAAAGGCTTCTTGCGAGGTGGCATCAGCACCGAGTATGAAGAGATGCTTTCGTCGTGGATTCTCGACGAAGATTGCTTTGGGAAGAACTTTCAGCCTGGTCGCAAGGAGATTCACGTGCTGGTGGAACTGCCACAATTGTCGGAAGCTGAGCTGCCTCGAGATCGTCAACTTGTTGTGGGCGACGTTCATATCCCAATCACGCAAAGTATGTCGTTGAATCCGCCAGCACTGGTCGCATTTAGGAAAGCATTTCTGAACGACAGTACCGACGTGAAAGCTGGCGCATTGGTCGAGTTACCCCGAGACACGTATCTTCTTGGTGATTCGACACTCGGCTCTCGTATCTACATTCGTCATTGCTACCCTGCGCTATGGGAACTTTGTCTCGAGAGGATCCACGATGAAAAGACGAACACACCGCATCTCGTGATCCTCGGCAACCCGGGAATCGGCAAGACGTTTTTCGGCTATGTGATCGTGCTTCATCTTGTCCGTACTAATGAAACGGTGGTATATGAGAGTGGTGGCCTCAAGAAGCGCTTTTTTTTTGCTCACAATGTGGTGGCTCAAGGATCTCAGGAAGATTTTGTGCACATTCTCGACCAGCCGACTACATACTACATCGTGGATGCCGTCAAGCCTGCGTATTACCCAGCGAAGACGATTCTTTTGACGTCGCCGCGCCGCTCCATCTGGTACGAGTTCAACAAGACCAATTGCCAGTCCTGCTACATGCCAGTGTGGTCTTTGAAGGAGATTCTACAATGTCGTAAGCTGATGTACTCGGATACACCTGTGGACGTCGTGCAGAAGTGCTTTCGTCGATGGGGTGGTATTGCTCGCTATGTCTTGCGATTTTCACAAGTTGGTAACCAGCAGGTGTTGCTTGAAAAAGCAATGGACATTGTTGATCTCGACTGGTTGGTGAAAGCCTGTGGTCAACTTGATGCGAACGACGCTCAAGTGTCGCATCGATTGCTGCACTATCGCGTCAGCAAAGCTTTTGACAGCGAGTACTTCGTTTTTGCATCGCAATATGTTCAGCAAGAGATGTACAGTCGTCTGCTCAAGAAGGATAAGCGGAAGCTGCTAGAGTTCATTGCTGCCTCGGATGGATTTGGTGCTCTTGCTGTGCTTCGTGGCCACTTGTTCGAAGGGCATGTGCATTCGGTACTGCCGCGAGGTGGAACGTTTAAAGTTCGACGTTTGGTCGAAAACAACGAGGCGTACGATTATAGTGATGACCCTATGGGAGATGAATGGGACGGCGATGACGAGGATGGTGATGATGGCATGAATGCAGATGATGCCGTTGCGATGGACGAATCCAATGCTGTGGCGTTGGTCGACGGTGGCGCCGCACCTGTTATTTCTTTTGAGAGATTCGAGAAAGTTGTCGTTTTCAATGATGACAGTGAAATTGAAGCTGCTACTAACACGAGTTACCTACAGCCAGCGGCGAAGAATTACCAGTCGGTCGATGCGATCATCAAGCCGGATATTTTGTTGCAGGTGACAGGTGCACACAAACACCCCTGCAAGCAAAAAGGTCTCCACGATGTGTTGGAGCTTCTGGGAAATCCTGCAGCACCGCGGCTGTACTTCGTGCTTCCGCCTGACAGATTCACCGATTTCAAATATCAAAAGTATCTGGACTCAAAACGCAAGAGGATGATGGCGCCAAGCTATGAGAACGTGTGCAAGATACAGCAGTTTGCGATGGAAGTCAAACTTGAATCGGAGTAGGTGTGCAGTTCCGAGGTTCCAAAACCGCGTTCCGAACCGGTTCCAAAATGATGCCGTACTTCTTTAAAAAATTAACAATGAGGTTTTTCTTTAAAAAGCCTCGCATGTTTGATTGGTCAATGTCCACTCTGAGATGGGTTCAATTGGTTAAAATGAGCTCAAATGAGGATTTGTATGCACGCGGATCGAGAGTAGTTGACACAAAAATGGATTGAATTGCTTTTAGTGATATACCACTAGATTAAGCTTTATTTGCATTTTTTCTAGTATATTTTAAAGTTTAATTCTGAGGTGTGTTGAGTTGTTTTCCTTTTGGATTATTTTTGACGTCAAAGCAATAAAAACTCTACCCTCCATAAAGTGATAGTTCAAATGGTCAAATATTGGCAAAATGGGCGGGAAATTTGATCATTAAAAAATTGTGCTGATGCTACGTAAGTGGGTAGAGCTTTCAAACTAACTCAAACACGCTTCCGTTGGAGCTGTACGACCAAAGTTATCGCCGATTTAAAGAACTGTTAATTCTTTTTCGGACCAGACAAGTACTTGCTAGAGCTGCTGTGGTGCTTCAATTATATAGTGAATTGCAGTTATATGTGTTAATTGTGGGAACCCTGGTTCCAAAATTTTCGGAACCATATTTTAATAAGTAGAAGGGTTGTGGTTACATTGACATTTTCCGTTGTGGCTCGGGCTCCGAGTTCTTATACTTTTATATATAAACAGATAAAATTTATAGAGAGGGGGGTAAGGGGTAGTATAGAAAGAACATATAGAGAGACAGTCCTGCGTTTTTTTTGTGGAACTTGGGAACTCGGTCGGTGTATGAAATCTACCATGATCATAATAGTTAATGTTACGTCGGTTCGGTGACATGGAACCCGTTCAGGTCATGTTTAGGAACTCTACGCACTACTGAATTTTAATAACTACAATCACTCTGGTAATCCCTCGTTTAAAGTGCCGATCGGGGACAATGTACGAGAATTCACATTAGAATTGCGCTAACTCGCGCGTTCTTTCTCCGGGCGTACGCTAGTTGACGGACTGCATTGATTATGCTACATCGTCCGCTCAGCCTGTGCATAAAATGGCATCTAGAGTACCCCTAGCCGCCCTTAGATACAGCGATGATGTACCATGTAGTACAGTATTAATACGCCACTTCACGCAAGAATCGAAGCTCTGAAGACACTCAAGGACCATTATCGGAAGTGGACGGAGGCTGTCGCCGCCTCGTCCCCGTCCTGTCCCTCACCACGTCCCTCTGATATCCGAATTATCGGAAGTCGTCACTTACAATAACAGCCGTTATCCCAGCGAACGCTCCATCAATCACAATGCATAAAAGAAAAGAGTGGTGCAGCACCAATAGGGAAGAATAGAATAACAAAGGCAGCCAGCAGCAAGAGCCTTTTGCCCCGAGGCCATGAAGCAAGATAGGGTCGCAAGCTGCGGCCCGCATCACAAGAGAGGCGACGCCCGGACTGTTTGGCCGTATGAGGGAGGCGATGCTTGGATAGTGTACGCTGTGCTGTCGTGTGAGGGAGGTGCTGACCCGTAGATGGTATTGAAAGGAGGATTCTGGGTTTGAGTGAGCGTTGTGCTCAACATGGTGGTGCGTGTATGGGACATGCGCAGAATGACGCGTGAATGCTAGGTGGAGTGCAGTGTTTTGATATGCTAAGCTATTGTCCGAGTGTGGTGATACCTGTACAAGGATAAGAATAAGCGCTAGAGCGTATGAAGAAGCTACATGAGGAAGAAAATCCGGAGGGAACGACACGGTAAGCCTACGGCAAGATTAAAACGAGGGAAACAAAGATGAATGGGCAGATGACTCGCTAGTGAAAAGGTAATGCATGCGTAAAAACCTAGTGAAGAAATATCTAATACGAAACACTCACTTGTGACTGCGATGTATTTAGTCTTATGTAGTTTACAGTCTCCAATTGAAGCTCTCACTCAGTGCGTTGAGGGTATGTTGTGACTGTTTGCGCTGAGCCTCCAGAATGCAGACTGCTTCATCTTCATAAACTTTCTATTCCTGTGCGGTCCGATTAACTCGAATAATAATTCTTTTGCGCCTGAAGTAGAATCGTTTTTCGGCTGGATTATTACGCCAATTGGATCCATGTAGCTTCTTCAATTCGCGTACAGCAGGACCACCATTAATTCCCGTCGTCCACTCCTGCCATACTAGATGAACCGTTTTGAGAGATCTCGTGAGCTTGTACGTCGTGGGTAGCTGCGCAGTCTGAGCTGGAGCCGAGGTTGCAGCAGTTGGTGTGTTCAAGTCCAAGGTCAAACGTACGGTGGCGGCACCAGAGGTAAGCTGTGAAATCGTATTCTTAATGTGATTACCGACTTCGCTAAGTTTGTTATCAATGTGTGCCAGTGTTTGTTCTTGCTGCTGTCTTAGATGCCGCATTAAATCTGGGATAACGTCATTCAAATGATCCGCTTGCGGTGATTTCTCCGTGAGCATTTTGGTTTTCAGCTCAGCTGCGAATGGGTTAAACTCGCTGCAGCTAAATGGAGAAGGTGAGCCCATAGTTTATGGGTCGGGTGAAGGTCACGCAGCAGATCCGCGTCCTGTACGACAACTATACGAACGTACAGTAGTAACTCCAAGAAGCCCCCGGTTGCTACGTTGGGTGCTGACTGTTGTTTGTATGACGCATATAGTCATCGACAAAGGGAAATACGCCACGCTGAAGCTGCTCAGGAGAAAGAAGAGCTGCCCGCTCTAAGAAAAACGACCGTTTGTCAGGGGAAAATCCTGCTAGAGACCGCATCGCTTCTCGTGGCAAAGCGCTTAGGTAACAGCCGTCCATTGCGGATGCATTCCACCTTCCTAACCGACGAATTTGTGAATCTGTAGCACCTGCTAATTCGGCCATCCTTGCTCCTGAACCCCGTGCCGCATGTGTCTTAGCCTTCGTATGCATGCCTAATGCTGTGGACGCCTTTATAGTGGGGTCGTAATGCGATCGGTATGTCGTTGAATTTGTTGGATTCTTGTTTGACTTTAGAAGTTTGATGTCGTACCAGTCTTCAGGGGCCAGAAAGTTAGGTACCACTTCCATTTGCACACACCAGCGATAAAACAGATACAGGGTCATCTGTCTCTTTTTTTTCTAGACAGCGCTATTTGAGTGAGTGCCCCAACTGAGCAAACTTCAACATTGCTGTGCCTAATACACGAACCAAACTCACGACGAATAAGCTGGTTTGTTTCCCCCTGCTCCATTATCATGACTAGTGCCCGGTAATCTGTAAATTATTCGTGTTCCAGAATTACACTAAAAAGGTCCAAATTACTGGCAGACTCGCCTCTTAAGAGACATGCGTGGCACAGGAAATGACTCATCCGATTCCGTAGATCAGCACCTGTGTTCAGGCCCATATAATAACGAGAAATTGCAACCAGATCGGCTGTGGTGCAGTACTTATCCAGGAGAGATCCGACGCCTCGGTTAGCATATTAGCTTTTTTCGTGTTTTTCTCGCTTCAGCGTTGAACCTAGTGCTTTATTCCAGCTGTTGCGTGGATGAGGGAGTGAATTCACACCTCTAGTCTGCTGATCGCTGTACAAATCTGACATAGCGCTCACGTACATCTCTACAGTAGCAACTCCAATCTTTCGCTGTCAATTTTTGACACGAACTTCGCAATCTACCACTTCTTCACGTAGAAATAGATGTAGCTTCGATGCCGAAACTTGGTAGCGTGTAGTTTCATGAAATTTCTTGCGGTCACACCATGCCTTGAACTCGCGCTGTTTTGGCTCGTACGCTCGAGCTGTATTTGCAGGGCGGGATTCACGACACCGGTCCAGCGTTGCGTGGGCACTCTCTTCTTGCTCCACCTGAAGCGATGGTGGCTCCGTAGCACCTCTACAGCTAGATCCAGAAATGGAACTATTGCCTCTGTACCAGAAAAATATCTACCTTCAAAGCTGTAGTAGATACTTTTTATGGCATTTGGAAGGTTTTGACTATTCACGCTGAAACGTTTTTACTGAGGGACGCCGTCCTCCATACTTAGAGCATGTGAGTAAGAAGACACCTAGCCCTAGAAAGATAATCATTCATTACCGTACTGTACATCATCGCTGTCTTTAAGGGCGGCTAGGGGTACTCTAGATGCCATTTTATGCACAGGCTGAGCGGACGATGTAACATAATCAATGCAGTCCGTCCACTAGTGTACGCCCGGAGAAAGAACGCGCGAGTTAGCGTAATCCTAATGTGAATTCTCGTACATTGTCCCCGATCGGCACTTTAAACGAGAGATTACCAGAGTGATTGTAGCTATTAAAATTCAGTAGTGCGTAAAGCTCCGAAACATGACCTGAACCGGTTTCATGTCACCGAACCGACGTAACATTAACTATTATGATCATGGTAGATTTCATACACCGACCGAGTTCCCAAGTTCCACGAAAAAAACGCAGGACTGTCTCTCTATATGTCCTTTCTATACTACCCCTTACCCCCCTCTCTATAAATTTTATATGTTTATATATAAAAGTATAAGAACTCGGAGCCCGAGCACCAACGAAAAATGTCAATGTAACCACAGTCCTAATAGTTATTAAATTTTGGTTCCGAAAATTTTGGAACCAGGGTTTCCTACAATTAACACATATAACTGCAATTCACTATATAATTGAAGCACCACAGCAGCTCTAGTAAGTACGGCATCATTTTGGAACCGGTTCGGAACGCGGTTTTGGAACCTCGGAACTCAACAAAAACCTCCACTGAGGTTATTTTGAAATTGTTCTCAGTCAAGCAGAAGCATGAAGGAAGCGCGCCAGGTAAGCGACGATCGCGTAGCGACGCCCGACTTAATTAACTTTAATTCTGAAAATATATCGATCAATATATAGAAACTATAAAATTGGAAATCCAGTTTGAGAAATAAAATGATTGGCCGGGTCTACAGAATCATCCTTATTGAGAGTGACCTATGCTATATTGGCTCTACTATCAAAAAATTGTCATGGAGGACACAAAAATAATTTTCGAAGCTGGGTCGAAGGCAAGCATACACAGATGTCAATCTTTCCATACTTCAAAAGCCACGGCATCAAAATTCAAGATCACTCTCGTGAAGAAGTATGAGGTTGTAGACAAACAGCATCTTCAAGCATATGAACAACTTTGGATGGCAAATTTAGAAAAACAGCAGTAAATAAAAACAATGCGTTTGCGATAGATCAGCTGCGAAAAACAGAGTCTCGAAAAGATAATAAAGAGAAATTCAAGGCCTACAATAAAGAATACTATAGGGCAAATAAGCATCGATGGGATGCAATTTCTAAAGCCCGACTCGCAGCTCGATCCAATTGTGAATGTGGTGGCAAATATTCTGCTGCAAATCACCATGTTCATGTTCGATCGAAGAAGCACAAGCGGTGGCTAGAAGAACAGAGTGCTTAGACTATGATATTTTGTTTTACTTTCTCCAGGTACATATAAACAGTCATGAATCACTCGCGTCAATCTTATCATAAAGATACCAGAAGTAATCGTCAGAAACGACGTGATGCCAATCACCAGCAAATGATACGAAATTTTGCTAATGCACTGTGCGTGAAGGAGGAGCAACAACAACGAATTGAGGATCCAATTGCATATATTTTCAATGCTTAAGATATAATATTTTTGTGACCCTGGCAATTTGTTTTAGAGATATAGATAATAACAGTGTGTAGATAACCATGGAGGCCGATACGCCCTAAGCGTCACTCATAGAAACGACACATAAACAGCATGAAGATAATTACATCGTTTCTACATTATCATAAATATATTTCAGATAAATATACCTAGAAAATGGCATCCTCATCAGTTGTATCAACGTATTGAATGGACATTCAATACGTTGATACAACTGATGAGGAGCCAGTCGTTATTGATGATAATTATTACAAAGTTTGCACTCCAACAATCGCACCAATTAACGTGAAGCCATTTACATTCGACACTGATAAGTTGAAGTCTGATGTTAACATTCGAGAGAAGACCTTGAGTTTGGTGATGGCGAATATGAACCAGTCTTCGAAGTGAGGCGCAATCGCTCATAGCTGTAATCGCTCTGTCGCGATACACACTCTCAATGTCACTAAGCAAAAACTCGCGATTAATGAGATTGAGTTGATTTTGAGATTTTTGAATTCGCTCTTGTTGAGATTCAATCATCTTTTCAATACGCGTGAGCTCTCCGACAAAGTCAAAACCCTTAAATCCAGCGATCAAGCGGCTGTATACTTCATATCTATAGCTGTCAATATAGTCTTGCATGGCAAGATTGTATATGCTAGAATATATATTCTGTATATACAGATATTGCTGCATGATCGCTACCATGAATATTTTTTCGAGAACCAATCGGGAGTGTAAGGATGTTGATCATCAATCAGACCATGTCGCTTATAGTATCGCTCTCTTCGCTTTGTATCTTTATGATCATAGTCACGGTATGCTTTTAAATTTGTGCGATCTTGATATTGCTGATAGGGCTCACCATTGGACTTGATTGCTCCAAACGACACGACTCTGCCATCGCTGAGCAACGCATCGTATTTTTTGCCCTTGCGCTTGGAAACGCGGAGCTTATATCCTAACTCTTGCATGGTTTATAGTACAGATGTCATTATCCGAGCTGCTTGAATAGTTTGTAGAACTCGTCGTCTTTTCCATGCTGCAAATAGTAGAGCCATAAGATACAGAAGCCATCACAGTGCCCGAATCGGGGGTCTAGGATATCAATTTCGCGATAAGAATAGTCTTTGAGAATAACGCGTTGTCTTGGAAGGCCTAGAGGATCGAAGTAGCGCTTGTCTTTGTTTGAGACTACCAGCCAATGTGTGCCTCCGATAATTGGATTGCCCCTATTGATTCTTGTATAATCTTTGCTACTATCAAGATTTTGCTTGAAATCGATTTGATCTACCTTTACCCCAAGAGAAGTAGCGAGTTTCATTAGTTGAGCATCTGTTGTTCGAGACAATTTAATAATTTTGTTCTTGCTCATATTATTTTTTTGCTGAAGATCTATATCTTGCCCCATATAAAGCAATTTCGTACTATACAATGTCCACCGCAAGCGATATCTCTGCTTTCGAGCACTCCGTCGAACCAGCTCCAGCTGAAACGCTCTTCCATGATAAGAAATGGACCTATATTCAGGATTCGACTAGTAACATTGGTCAATACGCTGGTCAAATTCAATTCAACCTATCCACGATCTCTTCTCAAGCTGCGTTTGTCAACTGGGAAGAGGCTGTCATTCAGCTTCCAATCAAGCTTCAGATTCTCAATGCTGGAGAATCTTCTGTTACCTTGACCGCTGCTTGTACCATTGATCAGCTTGTTCCTAAGACAGGTGCCTGGCAATTCATTGGTTCCGTTCAAGTTGTTGTAGATGGCGTGACCGTTCAGACGAATCAAGTTTATGAAAATGTGAATGCTACGTTCAAGGCGCTAACCGAATGGGACTACAGCTCCTACATTAAACGAGGACCAACGAGCAGCTTCGTGCTAGATGAATATCGTCTACCAATTCCCGGAGTCGCCCAAAATCTTGACAACATGGCAACATCCAATTATATTAACGGCACCGTTGGCGAATGGGGTCTTTTTAACACATTTTCGAATGTAAGTGCGAACGAACGATCGCTATTCACCGCGCTTGATCAAAGCAGCGGTAAACTTGCATATGATATCATGGGATCTAATGCCAGTATCCAAGTTGTGTCAAAGCCGCAAGTATACGTCGCGCCATCTGGCGCCGTTGCTGCCGGTGCTCCATTTTACGTAGCTCATTGTTTAGCCTGCATTAAGCTCTCTGACTTATCCGACTACTTCAAGAAATGTCCACTGCAAAAGAACACGAAGGGGTTCATCTATATCAACTAAAACAGCTCTGCTATGTCAATTACCACTGGTGGATCAGCAGGTACGGTTGCAGCAACGAATATTGCTAGCATCAACAGTAACATGAGCTTCGGCATCACTTGCCCAATTCTCTGGAATGGTTCATCCGCAAATACAACCAGCACTGGCGAATCAACTGGTTTAGCTATTCCAGGATCAACAAATTTATTAGTCACAGCCGATGTTAATGGTACTGCAACTTCGGGAAGTGGTATTGCTCCATCGCAGACTTTCTCTCGTCTACTGGTTCCAACGTATAGCCCAAATCCATCAGCTGACAACGCTCTCATCCCAAAGAAGACGTTCCGTTACTTTGAACGTGTAATTAACAAGTTTACTGTCCAAGCCGGTCAGTCATTTTCATGGACGGTGACGAATAATATTGCCAATTCGAAGAAATTGATTATGCAACCTGTTATTACAAATGTAACCCCTGGATCAAGCTCTTTACCAGATGTGATCAATCCATTCCGTAGTTGCTTTTCAACGATTCCAGCCACGACGAGTCCTTATGCAGCTTTAAAAAATATCCAAGTAACGGTGGGTAACGTCCCAATTTGGAATAACCCTGCCAACTTCGGCTACGATCTATTCGTACAAGAAATGTCAAAATCTGGCGTTGATGGTGGCCTCGATGATGTCACTAAAGCTGGCTTATTGTCTCAGCGTCTATGGGAATCACTGTACCGATTCATTGCTGTTGACATTGGCCGTCGTCTACCCAGCGAAGATGGTGCAAGCAAGTCGATCATTTTTTCGGGCACGAACAACACGAACTACGCGCTTACAATTTATTTTCATATTCTACGTGAAGTCGTAGCAGCTGTAGATACTGCTATGGGCACTGTCTCTCAAGGCGCGGTTCAAAACTAAATGCCAACCCGCTATCAATTAGTATTTTTTTTGTTTGCCAAATATAGCATCCAGGCACAAATGAACGGGTTCTTCACTGATAACCAAACTAAGCAAAAAGCGTATGATCGCTACTACAATGCAATGGCCAAAAGTGATTTTGTCCAAGGCGCGAAGTTGAAAGCAACGATTCAGCAGCAAGCTTTAGACGGCGCTAGCAGCGATTCTTTGGCAACTTTGTTCCAACAAGACGTGGGCAAATCACGAGATTATGACTATGATCAGATCACTAGTAAGCTCACGAAGAAGGCTCCTCCAGTAGTTAAGGGTGACGAAGGAGAGCTCCACGACTCACCAAAAGAAACCAAACCCTCACCTAAAGAAACCAAATCCAAATCCACATCTTCAAAAAAATATAAGTATGTTCCTCAGCAAACTGATACGGACGGGAGCATGAACGCTCCACCGAGCTTCTCGTACGAGGAAATGTTCAATGACGAAAATTTAATGAATCATATGAACAACTTCGATTACACTAAAAGAAAGAAACACATGGATGTGGAAGAAGCTTGTCAAGATCCTATTCAAAATACTTGACGAAAAATAAAGATTTTAGAAGCAAGGTATTTATGCATAACCGTAAGACTACTAAAGAAGACATTGACGATAAGGCCAGTGAAATCGCAGTTCTTGAAACGTAAACATGATGCACCTGATCCAGATGAGACATCTCCTAAACTCCGACCCAAAACTAAAATCAAACAGGAAGAAATGGAGCGCAAAATGAGCTCTGCTGATCTTGGTGCTGATAAGAAAGAGGAGGTTAAGGAGCGTGTAAAAGCTTATTTTAATAAAGTTGTTGATGATAGCACAACTGCGAATTTAAACCATCTTCTTAACTTATGTAGCCCAAGCTCTATTCTGTATTATACAGAACAATTGTTTGACTTGATTAACATATTGCTGTTAGCTCGGTAAAATTAATCCGTTGCAAGCCGTTCGGCATGAGCAGTGTCTTATACGCCGTGAATTGGGACTTAGGTGATGTTTTGGCTGCCATAAATGCAACAATGTACCCACCATCTGTACGATATCTCTGTTTTTATTGGCTTAGAAATGATGTGCAGCGAATGATGTCTGTAAAAAAAACTTTGATTATCAGTATCCCCCGGAATCAGATATCAAAACGATTTTAACGCCAGAATGACTGGTCGCGCCAAAGGTTTGTCGGCGCGTCGGCGCGTTCCCACACCAACTTTTTGGCCAGTTCTAGACTAGACGGAAGTGAAGAAGAACTAGGATAGAAAACATGGCCGAAATGTTGGTGTGGGAACGCATAGAACTGCTGACTGGGGAAAGTAGGTATTTATTTCAATGCGGCATTAGAAACTAGTACTTCGCTAACTAACCTCGGCATGCTCTTACGCATCTTCGCTACGTTTACGCTTACGGAATCGAATATTTTTCCTCAGCTGAGCAGGTATGGCAGGGCCGTTTGCCCAAGCGTCATGCCAAATTTGATCGCATGTGAGTCGGTTTCCTTCTTCTTTTCGGTGCACGCAGTTGCAGAGGGGTACATATCCATCGTGCAGTTCCACACAGGCCTCGCAGAAAAACGGCTCTCAAACCCTTTGGTTTTTGGTGGAGCCATAGCAGAACAAACCTTGCATAGGTGCTGACGTCGCTTGTACTTGTATTTTCTCTCTTGCTCTTGTAGTTGGTGCTCGGGTCGAGGCAGTGGGATCGAGGCCAAGTCTTCTGCTTACTTATTACTAGCCAAACTTGTCGCGGTGAGTGCTAATAACTCGACATGTAAGAAACGCATGTACTCTGCATGACTTGAAACTTGTTTGTTATCTTTTCGCATTTTTATCTTATGCACGATGAAGCCGTTCACGATGGCCATGTCGACGAGCCCGAGAAAGAGCTGCCGGTAATACTTCTTGAAGGCAACGCATCGCTGGATTGAATACCTCTGGAGACGTAACTGGTCGTGGCGGTCAACGCCCCCCATTCCACAATGATAATCGGCAAGTAACTTAGGACATGGCACCACTTGAGATATCGCAGATCCCTTCTCCTTTCTGGTGACGGTGGTAGCCGTGGTTGCACAACCGGTAGCAATTAGATTCACAGGTTTTGAGTCCATCCAGGACACAGCAACCAGGTCAGAGTGATCCTTCGACTAGGCAATACGATAAGTTCCTCGGGGCATCGACACGGGCCGCTTTTTCTGTGTGAACGTGAATCCAGCTGGCCACCCGAGACGGTCGCTTCGGTGTGTCCCGACGTAGTAATACCCTTTCTCCAACAGTCCGATCGCGAGTGCGCACGATGAGTAGAAGTTATTCGCAATAACAAGACGTTTTCCCTGCTGCCCATTCAGAGCTTTGGAGACGTTGCGAATGCCAGCTTTCTGCGCGACACCCTTCGCTTAATACTTGGCTACGTTTCGCTCTGCAGGAGTCTGCGCGTTCTTCGACTCGTCCGAGGCACCCATGTAAACTTCAGTGCTGAGCCATACAGAACACCAAGCACAATAGTCAGCTAACTCTGTATCCGACAGAACATGCCATTCTGTACCATCCGGAACAAGCTAATCAGCGTAGCTTATGCTGTATCGTACAGAGTAAAAAGAGAATACGCACCGAGAACAATACCCGGATTCCGCACAGCAGGCCATGTACACCTTCGTCCCGTACTTGTGCGGTTTGTCCTTGTTGTAGACGCGTACCGGATTGAACTTACTTCGGTTAGGAATGGTCCCCTCGTCGAAGCTAATGCGCGCTCCAAGTCGATACCCTCGGCGAAACGTCTTCTCCAGTGTCTGCAATACAGGTCGCACCTTCCAAGCCTTATCAATCGTAGCAGCGCCCGCGGCTGAGCTATGAAAGTGAAGGTATCGCATGATGGTACAAAAAAGATCCCGAGACATGTATCTGTTGAACGTTCCTCGGGGTATCGCTCCATCTTCCTGTGTCCGCCAGTGCTTGTCGAGGCCATCCGTGTGACTGCACAACGAGCGCGCTATCAGCAGACCCACCACGTGCAAAATTTCGTGAGCCTTTATCGATCTTGTCTTCGTCAGCTTCTCCACCAATGCTTCTGCTGGTTGTATTGTCTTCGTGGGGTCCTTTGCGCAAGACTCGAGCTGCTTAGCACGCTGGGCGGCAGCGACACTTGGTATACACTCGATACGATACGCCTCGGACTCCTTCGCAATGTGAAACCACAACTTCTTAGGGAGAAAGTAGAAAAACATACCCAACGGCGAACTAACGAAAGCTGCGGCAGACCTGGTGGGCCCAAACTACCAGTCACAGCATATAAAGAGGCAGCTGAAAGTACTCTGTATGATACTATCTTATCACAATGGTTTTGATCATAGATCTCCCAACCAGAAGCAGCCATCGTGCGCATAGCAATATCATCTTGTGCAAATTCGCTGCTGTCATATTCAAACTCGTCATCTGATTCCACCTCGCTTTCGTATAATTCTGATAGGTCCCCAGGAGCATCGACAGGATCTCTAACCGACTCAACGTCTTCTTGAGGCACCAGGCTATGGTCAGCTATGTTCACATCGTCCGCATCAACCGGCCCAAACAATCTTTCAGATCTCATCGCGTCGATAAAGTGCGGGGAATCGAACACATCCAGACCGGTCCAACTGGTCGCAACCTCGCCACATCCTTGTTCTGTAGGAGCCGTCAATCTACCTGCGACGTCATTACCGTACTCTGTATCTGCCGCCGCAGTCGGTTCCGTATCCGCCGGCGCAGCTAACGGCATGGCATCAACTTGCTCGGTATCCGCCGCCACAGTCTCCTCCTCAGCGCCCCCTTGTTCTGTATCCGCCGGCACAGTCTCCTCCTCGGCGCCCCCTTGATCTGTACCCGTCGCTACAGGTTTCTCCACGCCGCCGCCTTGATCTGTACCCGCCGCCACCGTGTCATCTCCCACTGCGCCTGACAAGAGGGTTGGCGAGGACATTCGTTTCCTTGCAGCTGCATACGCAGCCTTCTTTCATATTGGAGGCTGTCCGACAGTTATTGGGCCCCGAAAAGAGGGGGTAAGACGAGGTATCAACCCTTCTCGCATAGCAAAACCCCACAACGCTTTTGTGCCTAGTACATACAGCGTTAGAAAAAAGTAAGTCATGTTTATGGCGGGCAACACGCACCAACAAAGTACTCCAGTCCTGCCTTGTCCTTACGAAGCCGACATTTCACGCCTGGTTTTACATAGGTGTGCTCCGAGTCCAGGCCTGTCGGCGGTCTTGCCTTCCATTCAGCCTTGATCAGAGAGGCCCATAAACGCTTGAACTCCTTTGGGTCAATCCACTCCGTCATTTCTGGACGATTTCACGAAATGGTGGGCGGGAAGATGGGATGAAATTAGAATTATGAAACCTCTGGACGAAATGCGTGGGCGAGAAGATGACGGGATGAAGTTAGAATTTTGCAACCTCTGGGCATTTTATATTGCCTTTTCTATTGCAGAGGAATAATACCCGTCTATCTCCTGGTCTCTGATCCAAAATGATAAGATGCCCCATCCCCACAAATACAAACTCCTATATGCGCAGAATCGCTGTTGCCATTCGCGTTATATAAGCTTGCATCATACTTCCCACTGTCATATTACATATTCTGTATAATACAGAACACCGGGCTTAAAGAACCTATACTATCAGAACACAATTTAAATCGGTCGTAGATGACAAACATGGTAATAATTATTTTGATACGCATGCACCGAAAATGACAGGAAAACATACGAAGGCCAACATGAACCAATACAAAAAAGTATTGAAAGAGTGGATGAAGGTTGTATTAAACACATAAGTTTCTACTGCCACAATATCACTCTACATCGAGAAACTATCCTCCCGAAGTTGCGATTCGTCTTTGAATACGAATGTGCTTGGTGTTTTTTCTTTGCTAGTTGAGAGAAATTTATTTGTCAAGCGCCCTCTCACTCGTCGAAGCACCTCGATCTTTTTTTGTTTTAAATCTATCTCAATCACGCTGGAATCTTTTTCATCTTGGACTGGCAGCAGAATCCTTCCATCGATTATCATTACAGAATCAGAGGATATCACAGTTGAGTTGATTATGGCTGTACCTTCGGGCACTGGCTTTGATTTTTTGGCTCCCATAGTCTATATAAGCTGGCCCATTTTTCTTTCTAGTTCTTCAATACGCTTGTTCAATTTCTTGATCATCATGAAGTTGATGGCTGTGATCTTATTGTAGTCAATGTTCATTTGAGCTCCTTCGATGTCATCATCATTTTCTTTCCTCAAGTTTTCATTTCGAGTAATAGTCAACAGATTCATGTAGCCAAGGCGATTCAAGTCTTAAGCAATGAAGCCAAACCTTGGAATGGTTGCTTTCGATCCAGTGTAGTTATACGTGAATACATCTGCCTTGAAGAAGTTTTCACAGTAGGATTCGTCAAGTTGTTTGATGTTTTCTTTAGCTCGTCTATACATGGCACAAACGTAAACTGTTACTGGGCCCAGCTGACTGAATGTTGATGCAGTTGATGTTGTTTGAGAGTATAGACTTCCACCAACATTGAATGTGTTCGATACTGTCCCTGAAACATGCAGCGTTGCAGAAGGTGAACCAGTTCTTATGCCTACTCTCCCGGTAGAACTTATCGTTAGTCGTCTTGTATTCCCAGTCATCATCACGAGATCATTTACTGTTGTGGTTCCAAAATATGCAGAGCTGGTTGAAGTCGCATTTGTTGCATTGCTCAGCTGCAATCCAAAACCAATGGGCGTTGCATTTGATGATTCCATGAAAATGAGCATATCCAAGTTTGCCGATCCATCGTTTAATGCGTTAGATGCCTTTATGTAGATATTGCCAGAATTCAGTGTAACTGGCGCTGTTCCAAATGAACTGGTGTATGGCATATTCGAATTAAATATCATCTTATTAACAGTGTCGGAAAAAGGTAGAGACATCCAGCCGCTGGTGTTGGGGATGAGCCAGCAGGATTTATACAAAAGGCATCCGCTGAAGTTGCAATAGTATATGTATGAGGGAATTCACTTTTATAAGGCTGACTATTGCCAACATTGAAGCAGAATCTATGCGTCTGAGACGTAAAACCAACCGATGGTTTATCATTCCAACTAATATTAAATAAGTCAGCGCTTGTAGCTGAAACACCACCTACTTGTGCAGTGGGATCAATCGAATATACTAGATTTAGAATGGGATATGTTCTATTGGTGCTGGCGGATCCATCAATTTGCGTACCAATGATCAGTTGACTGGAATCATCCACACGATAGACTCGAATACTATCTCTCAAGCCCGTGCTCGCAAAGTATTTGATCTGGTTTGTGGTAGCGTTGCCCGATCCGAACTGAATCACTGAGTTTGCATTGGTAACCATAGCTTTGCTCGCTGCGACAGAACCCGGAGTGATACCACTCAGATACGTTTTATACCCCGTTACTCCATTCAAATCTGTTGCCGAGGCTGTGATAAGTGTTCCGTTCATGTAAAAGCTGGTGGAGTTAAAAGACCCGCTCACATCAAGTTGATAACCTGGAGAAGTTGTATTGATACCGACATTACCTCCAGTTTTAATCGAGAGTCTTCTCGTATTATTAGCATCCAGGTATAGATCGCTTGCAGTACTTGATCAAATATCGCATGCGCCACCAGCACTTGCAATACCGATGGTGAGCGTGCTTACAGCTGCTGAGTTAGTAAATGAAGCAACATTTCCTCCAGCACTCTGTGTGTGAGTGATACCTGAACCCGACAGATTCAAACTAGATAATGCACCAACGCTCGTTATGTTTGGTTAAGCTGGAGTAAGCAAAGTTCCAGTCAATGATGTTGCGCTGAGAGAATTTATTCCAGCGATATTTAGGCTACTGTCAACAACCAAAGCTTTGTTTGCGGAAGCTATCCCCGCAGTGATACCGGTGATAGATGTTATATCAGCCGAAAAGCAACTGCAACTCCATTGATGTTAATTGCGGAAGCGTTTATAGATCCATCTACTTCTAACTTATACGTTCCAGATGGTGCTACGGTTCCAATTCTCACGTTCTGGCTAACGTTCATCCACATTGCAATTGCATTGCCTGAACAGATACGAAAAGGATGTTGCAAGATTGCTCCGAACCTAGGCGCGATGTTTGACACTTCGAGCACACAGTTCATTGGCGTAGTAAGACTGTTTGTCCAACAAGCATAGCTTGCAAATGAAGTTGTGTTGTTGTTGATCGTTGTTTGCAATCCAGTTGTGAGAGTTCCAAGCGATGTAATATTTGGTTGAGCTGCTGTGCTAAGCGTTCCAGTCAACGTAGATGCTGTCAATCCTCCAGACACATTCAGAGATGACAATGTTCCAATCGACGTGATATTCGGTTGCGCTGGTGTCAGTAGAGTTCCAGTAAGATTTACAGCCGTCAAATTACGAAATGAGCTGATATCTTTATTCGCATCGACCATAAATAACTTTGATGCTGTAACTGTGCCAGCTGTGACTCCTGACAGTGAACGGAGATCAACAGCAGCTCCTGCAATCGTCAACGATCCACAGTCGAGATTACCTGCTACAGCCAATGAACTAAAGACTCCAGTCCCACCGAGTTTCTGGTATCTCTTGCCAGCGGTGGCGATGGTCAAGTAATCATTTGATCCAAGGAAGAAAGCGCTATTGAAGACTGGACTATTGGTTGTTGGTGGAAGAGAAGACATTTTGATTACTTGTATATACAATCACAGAAATATGATTTACTTCTTGAAACGATAGATAATTAGTTCAAGAAATATTCAAAGAATGACCATTTTGAATTACCTTTCAGGCTCTGCGTAGCGAGTCCATCGGGCAGTGGCAAATCCAACACCGTCCTCTGTATCATCGCTCAGCTTAGCAAATGCTTTACAAAGATCGTCATCTGCACGAAAACGAATGAGACGCTCTACGATCATCTCAAGGATACCATCGATAACGTCGAGATTTTTGAAAATGGGGTAGTTCCAGCAATGAGCAATTATGACTCTGAGACAAGCAAACTCGTTATATTTGATGATTTGGTGCTCGAACCAAAGAAGACTCAAGCTCAAATCGGTCAATACTTCATCGGAGCCGAAAAACAAGGATGGAGTATGATCTACATTAGTCAGAGCTACTTTGGTATCCCAAAGACGATTCGCATCAACAGCCAATATGCGGTTCTCGGCCGTAACTTGACCCAACGAGATCTTGCAATTATTTGCCGCGACTTTCCAAGTGATATGCCAGTCAAAGAATTTATTGATCTTTACAAGCGAGTAACATCTGAGAAGATGAGCACTATGCTAATGGACATCATCGAAAGAAAGATCTATCGCAATGTCATCGAGTATATCTGCGAAATGTAATCACATCGTCGAGTCATATTTTTTTGTCTCATTAGCAAACGAATACACACGTTAGGATCGATAATGTGCAACGGACGCATGTCTTGATCATAGAAGCTCAACGTGATCTCGTTATTGGTTCCTTGCATCGGATAATATGCAATACCTTGGCCTTGTGACGTGGTAATAAGTCCGCCGAATCCTACTTCAGCGCTTGTGAAGGTGTGGAGAACTTGATTGTTGCTTGCAATTGGGTTATAAAGATTAGACAGCCCTAGAATTACAGCAGCGACAGGAGGCGTGACGTTGCGTAAACGCTCGTAGTTTGAGCAGCAGGATATACACCATTGAATAGCCCAACGATAGCTCCAAATCCAGAGTTATCAATCTGAAGTCGAGGAGTGTATGCAGTGGCTGGCATTTGGGAAGCCGCTTGCTGCTGTGTATCCAGTGACATTCTTTACAGGCAGCATCGTGAGCTGAATCGCATACGCGGATGGATTCTCAGCACACGAGATGAAGTAGTACTATTCACCGGTCGTGTTGTTGGTCAGATTTAAGTTGTTTTGAATACTCTAATGCTGCAGGTAGTTGTTGATATCACTTGCTGAGTATGTACCATCTGGCAAGGTGATTGAGTACGTAGTTGTTGTTGCTGCTGTTGGCCAAATGATTTTGAATGAGTTGTTTTGGCGTTGAGCAGTGATAGCCTTCCAGCTGTAATAAATTGAGATCGAGCCAAGTGCGCATTCAAACTGACTGAAATCAATCGGTTGACTGAATCGATATCGGAATTGATGCTGGGCAACTTGATTGTTGACGTTCAACAAAACTGGAAATGACATTTTGATTTGCTTATAAATACACAAGTGAAGAAAATGCATCGACGTAAAAGAATTCGCAGGCAGATGATGCCACAACCAATGGATATTGACGGTGATGGTGTCACCTGCGGAACTGTCAATCCGCTTGGACCCTCCAAGACAGACCATGGCTCCACAAACATTGAGACTCTGACGAAGCAACCGGAGAAGGTCAATGTTAGCCAACTCGCCAAGGAGCAAAAAAAGGCAAAGATGCCCAAATACATTGATACGAGTAAATTACTCACCTTCAAGCGTGAATCTAAGAGAGCTTCATCATCCGCTTGAATTGAATATAATAATTTGTTGAAAATACTCCTTTCTCATACAGATTGTCAAGAAGTTGCTTCATTCCTTTTTAATGTCTGGATTATCATCTCCAATAGCTGTAGCTCCTTGTAGCATTTTCAAGCGTTTTACTACACCATCCAGTTGCTCATTGTACGCCGAATCAAATTCTCGTGACTTGATATGACATTTGCTCAAGCAATATCTCATAAAGTCTTGCTCAGGCTCGTCGAGAAGGCTGAAGAGATGCTTGTCGAAGCTCTTCTCATCTTCAATCAGGTGCCATAAATCAACGAACGCATGAGAGACGAGCATAGCCTTCAGATTTACAAGTGTTTTTCCGCTTCGTAGACGCGCGTGCAATCCATTGAAATTCATAACATGTGGACCCCGTTTAGACGTCATTTGGATGTGGTTTGCTTTTTATATTGGGTGTATTCATATTACTTCTCGATTTCAGTTTCAAGTGATTTATCACTGCCTGTTGGAGTGAAATCTCCATGGAATATGCGTTCCCTACGTGCTTTAGAGTGTGTTTGTGGCTTAGCAGGTGATGGAGGTTGAGGCGCTGGCTCATATGAGAAGTCAGGAGCTTCCTCGCTAACCTCTGATGCTGTGGATCTGTTTGCAAACTTGTTGTAGCTCGTATTGGCAGCAAACGTGCTATGGAGTAGCTTAGCGTGAAGGTCATGTTTTTCTCTATTAGTAAGCTTCGCATATGTTGGTGATTGGATCAGATGTGATTCAACAATGTGACGGATCATGTTATGCTCATTGGCTTTCCATTGTATTTTGCGAAGAGCTTTGAGAGAACTGAACTGAATCCATTATTACTGTCATTGGCGCCTGGACTATTGTTGTAAACACGCCAAAGTAGCTTTGTTGGTGTTTGCCCAAGAGAGCCTGAAAGGAAATGAAGAAAGTTAGCAATAAGATTGATCGTTATTCCATCGAGATCAATAATTTGCGCATCCATGAGGCGAACGTTCTTAAAATCATTCAAGTAGAGCTCCGTTCCTTGGAGGTAGTTACCACCATCAACTTTCTTCAGATAGACTGAGGGCCACACGATACGCAGAGGATAATTGACATTGAGATATAGTGTGACATAGTCAAAATAAGGCGTAGATATGCAATTCGTTTCGCTTTGGTAAGTTTTGCTTAGCTCATTGTTAGATAGAAACATTTCACCATATGTATCCATGATAATCTTCTTGACGTTTCATGGAACCGCTATCAATTCTTGGTAGCTAATGTATTTCTTCTCTTCTTCAGGCGTAAGATCATTATCCAATTTTTCCTCCTTATTCGGCTTGCTAAGTACCTTTCTCACTGCGTTATAGTATTGAAACGCGTCACGAAATCGATTCTTCACCATTTTGTAAAGTGCATTCAAAGTAAGAATAAGACTATCTTTGCTTTTGTAAAGACGCATCAATCTAGCAATCATGTCAGAGCTCTGAACACCATACACTATCTGAAAATTTGCATCGTCGTACTTGTTGGGGTGTTGAGTACGAGCAATGAATTCCTTAGGATCCCATTGCATATTCTCCTTCCCCGATTTGACCAATCGAAGTAGTTCCCTCAAATACAGGTTCATTTAGGCTTTGCCATTGCTCATTTCGAGATCGCGAATAATTATTTGTTCTAGCAGATTTACGGAATGGCGTGAAAGAAGCTGGAAATCAATTTGGGGTTTTTTGAAAAATAATTGGAAGCCAATTGCAGGCTCTGTAATGGATACAGTTGCTGATATCACCGCACCAGAAACCGGTGGATTCAGTCACGACTTTCGTAAAGGAGTGAAGCAATTAACTGGGGTTGGCATGACTCAACCTCGTCGCAATCGTCGTATTGCTGCTTCGGGAAGTTTTAGACTTGGTTAAAGTCAATAGGAAAGAAGAATCCATAGGAGTGGCTCCACTTTCTTTGTATCGCTTGAATGTGACACGCTTGTCCAACTTCAATATCTTCTCACAAAATTTCGATCGCTTATCAGGGACTTCACCAGCTGTCTCACGCCACCTTTGATAACGCTGATACATAATACTCTCTCCACGCAATATAGGCCTTTCGACTCACTGGGTACGATTCCATTTAGTCCCGATTCATTAAGTTCATTGACATAGCTGGCAATGCCCTCATTGCTAGCAGTTGTCATATAATCGTAGATAGGCGTTCGAAAGAAGGATTTTGGCTTGGGGTTGGCAAACTGCTTCAAATATGTGTCGAATTTGCTCATCTCATTCTCATTTTTGATCGTATCATCTATCAGCTTTCCATAATAGACCTTGTTGTGCTGTTCCGCTGGATTTACATCAAAAATTGTCATCTTGTCTTCGACGATGCCAATCAAGTTGTTGGAAGCACTAATAAATTCAGTGATGTTGCCATGTGCTTCTTGTTTATGGCAGAGCTTTTGACTAGATTGTACGGACTCGGTGATAGCAGACTTCATTCGCTCAAGACAATTACGAAACGAGCGCTTATCGCCAGCAATTTCCTCAAACCAGCACAATTTTTTATGTTTAAGTTGCGGCGATCCACGCTCGCCAAAGACATTAAGATGCTGAGTCATGTGAGTATTTGCTGTTCTTAGAAGACTAGTAAGAAGCTTGAAGAAATTGGACGTCCCAATTTGCTTCTCCATTGAATATAACACGAGCATAACCTTCGTCTTGTTGTCTGGATAGTGACAAAGACTACCAATATACTCCATCAGCCACTGGTACCTCTCAGGATGATTGAAGCAAATGATACGCTTCAGGTAATCAATTAACACTGGGTGCAAGTCAGATTCGGTAATTTTTTCGTGCAAATCCTTCGCCAGTAGTGGATTTGCTAAGCTTAATGTCTCCATGTCATTTGGATCATGTTCCCATTTGCAGACAGTATTTGCAAACTTGTGGAATGGAGCCGTATTGAGAAGGTCAGACAGCTTGATGGAACGTGGCTTCTTGTTTTCAATGAACTGAATTTGCACCTTGAAGAAGTTCTTTGGATCATATGCCTTGATCACAAAATTATCGTCCTCCGTTGGCTTACGCTTGTAGTAGGTGATATCGGTTCCTTCAAAGACGTAGAATTCGTGAATGAAGTAGAGTACAAATCGTTTCAGCACATGAAGAGACTCGAAGCTGGTAGTTTTCAACATCTTCTCGAAAGTACCGAAATTTAAATCAAAGTCACGGTTGGGCTTGTTCTCGATCACTAGATACTTCTCCCCCCAATATTCAAGCTCATCGATCTCAAATGATGTATCAACCATGGCTGAACGCATGTCGTCAATTGTTCGGCCAGTTAATTCCACCAGTTGAGTTAGTGTTGCCAACTTCCGCTCAGATTTGAATGTCAATTCGAAATCATGATCAGGTGTGGAATGCTCAAACGTCTTCGAAGTGGAAATTTTCCTTGACTCCTTGATTTCATATTTATATTTCCATTGCTTGTATGCAGCAAAACTACAACCAGCAGCAAGCCCTATCAATTTGCCTTCGTTCAGTGATGGATTATACTTGGAATCAAACCAATCATCGAAATCTTTAGTAGCACACTCCTTGTTGAAACGCATTACTTGGCTTCGTCGGGTAGCAGGGGGCGCTCGACGGCGTCGTCCGCGGGTAGCTTAGTATAGCCACACGAAGTTGACGAGCAAAGAATCCAGCGAGATTTCACACGTTTTGGTTGTTGCTGAACCAAATATTATGAATCATCATGTATAATTTATATAATCGATTATCGTAGATTTAGTTGCAATGCAGTATTCCACACCGCATTCAACGTTCGCTTTTTCAAATGATTCACGGTCTTCGCTGGACTTAAAGAAGAAGGTGTCAAGTACATGTGATCCATCCAGTTCATTGAATTGATATTGCAAGAGGTAAGTGTATCTGTAACGGGGTACATAGCCCTAAGTGTACCATGGTTACATGAAGTGTGACACGTCATACTTCGGGATATTTGGTACAAAGTACCAAGGTCGTTCAAAGCCAACCATTGGTCAAACGACATTGCATTTCTATAGGTGACTTATAGTTTGTATTAAACCCAAGCTTTATCTACCTATAAATATACTCAGTTTACATTCTACCTTAATTAGGTCACTTCGCTCTCTTTTGAATAAAGAGGGGACCTGTGAACTGCCGTTCACTGAGAGTTTGTATACTCTCGGAAGATAACTTCCTCTAGCGCAAGGTGCTGTGTGACCCCGTCACACTTGGTAGCACTCGTAGTCAATCCACGCCACCGCGGGTAGACTACCTGAACCTCTTCGAAGTTCGTTGCCATGGATAGGTGCGACTTCTCCCATATGAACGACTCTCAGTTCGAGTCGGTTTGGAAGATGGCAGGCATCTTCGGGATGGAGGCCCTGCAGAGCCTGGTGGTGTCAACATCGGCCGAGCAGATCAAGCGCGTCAATGCGTTCGACGCGTACGAGCAGGGCCTCATCGCGCATGTGCGGGAGAACCTGCAGGCTCCGGCGGCGGAAGCAAAACGCCTCACCCGCAGCCAATACAGCTGAAGGTTAAGCAGTAAGAAGGGAAGGAAGGCGAGAACGTTCACTTCTGGGTCCGAGAAGTAGAGCTCGCGATGGACGCGGCTCGGATCTCGACCGAGCAACTTCGTGTTGCTTTCGCACTCTCCAACCTTAGCGGCCGTGCTAAGCGTTAGGTGTACATACGGAAGCAACATCCCCTGGATGTTTCACATCCTGGGCTCAGCTGTGTGAACAGCTCCGAGCCGCGTTCCTCCCGGCGAACTTCGAGTACCGCCAGCGTTCACGCTTCCTCTCGTGTAAACAAGGGAGGCGTGAACTGCACGAGAACGTGCAAGAGATACGGGAGTTCACGGCGTCCCTAGTAGTAAACCCACTCAACGAACACATCAAGATGGCTGTGTTCATGGACGGCTTTCGAGTGGGCCCTCGCACGCACTCAGCTGTTCCGGGTGCAGTCAAGCATCCTTTGAAGAGGCGTTCAAGTGGCTCTTCAAGAAGAGTTTAACCATCGCCAGGCGTGTACGCCGGCCTCAGCGTGGCCTGGAGGTTTCCTTGTCTGACTCCCGGTCGAGCAAGCCCCAACGGACCAGTTCCCATGGAACTCGGGTCCGCCGAATAGCGTGATATCCGCTGCTTCGGCTGCGGGAAGAATGGGTCACTTCAAGCGCGACAGTCCGCGGAGAGACTCCGCAGACGGTCCTACCCAAGCCCGTCTCAAGGGTCGCTGGCAGGAGCCAGGATCCCCGCGGACAGGGGAACGCCGGGAACCAGTAGGAGCGGGGCGCCCTACTGGGGAAGAACTAAGCCTTCGTGATGGGTGCGCGGGTGGCGCGTACACGGGAACTTAGCCCCTGAGAGTTTTCGCACTCTCGAATCGGCGTAGAGCAGCGGCGGATTGCTCGTAGTACATGGATGTGTACGGGGATACGATCATCCCTTTAGAATCTTGATTGATCCTGGGGCGTCGAAGAATTTCGCACGCGCCAGACGGTTGCTCGTAACAGCAACAAGTTGTCCGATGCTTTGAGAGAAAGCAAGGGCAACGGGACGTTGTCAGTGCGACTGGCCGACGGGAAGGTCGTCACTGTCCCCAACGTCCAAGTGGATCTGGCTGTCAAGTTTGAAGACTCTGCCAGCCTCGAACTGTTCACTGTTCTCGATATGGATCCATATGATATGATCTTGGGCATGCCCTGGCTTGAGAAGCACGAGCCCAGAATCGACTGGCGAGGCAAGGCAATCGGTGCCAGCCGCCCTGCGCAGTCCGACAGAGCATTGGTGAGTCATGTTCCCACCTCTGTCAGGACCCGGGGCGCCCGCAAGGGCCGCCAGGGTACCAAAGCAATCGACAGATGCTTGGGGGTCGTCGACGTATATGACGGCTCCGAGGATGCTTTGATGGTGGCAGCGCCCAGAAGAGGCGCTGGCCAAGTGGGTAGCTTAGGCTCACAGGCGGGTAACTTAGTTCCGCAGACAGCTGCAGCTGTCATGGACATCGAGAACAGCGTGTTCAGAGTGGGTAACAGAGTTCCACTCACGGTCGCCCAGACCTTAACTGAAGAGGAAGGCGTCGAACGCGCTTCCTGTGTGGGTACCACAGTACCACACGAGGTCACGAGTGCCTCGGATGTCGTAGCGCCGACATCCCTAGACGTGGGCAGCAAAGCTCCACGTCACGGTCGCCGTCGTCAACGACGCCGCCGCCGCCTCAAGTCGGATCCGAACTTCGCTCAGATCGACGTCGCTTCAAGCGGCTCGGAGTCCGGGGCCCGGGCTCCTTCCGACAGGCCGGTGAAAGACTGT
>NW_003303729.1:338012-338977 GCF_000142945.1 Phytophthora infestans T30-4
TTCTGCTATGGAGTAGCTTAGCGTGAAGGTCATGTGTTTCTCTATCAGTATGGCTTCGCATATGTTGGTGATTGGATCAGATGTGATTCGACAATGTGATGGATCATGCTCATGCTCATTGGCTTTCCATTGTATTTTACGAAGAGCTTTGAGAGAACTGAACTGAATCCATTATTACTGTCATATTCGCCTGGACTATTGTTGTAAACACGCCAAAGTGGCTTTGCTGGTGTTTGCCCGAGAGAGCCTGAAAGTAAATGAAGAAAGTTAGCAATAAGATTGATCGTTATTCCATCGAGATCAATAATTTGCGCACCCATGAGGCGAACGTTCTTAAAATTATTCAAGTAGAGCTTCGTTCCTTGGAGGTAGTTACCACCATCAACTTTCTTCAGATAGACTGAGGGCCATACGAGACGCAGAGGATAATTGACATTGAGATATAGTGTGACATAGTCAAAAAAAGGCGTAGATATGCAATTCGTTTCGCTTTGGTAAGTTTGCTTAGCTCATGGTTAGATAGATACATTTCACCATATGTATCCATGATAATCTTCTTGACGTTTCGTGGAACCGCTATCAATTCTTAGTAGCTAATGTATTTCTTATCTTCTTCAGGCGTAAGCTCGTTATCCAATTTTTCCTCCTTATTCTGCTTGTTAAGTACCTTTCTCACTGCGTTATAGTATTGAAACGCGTCAGGAAATCGATTCTTCACCAGTTTGTAAAGTGCATTCAAAGTAAGGATAAGACTATCTTTGCTTTTTGTAAAGACGCATCAATCTAGCAAACATGTCAGAGCTCTGAACACCATACACTTTCTGCATCGTCGTACTTGTTGGGGTGTTGAGTACGAAGCAATGAATTCGTTAGGATCCCATTGCATATTCGACTTTCCCCGAATTTGAACTATCGAAGTAGGTTCCCTTCAGATAACAGGTCATTTAGGGCTTTGGGATAGCCTG